>NW_026940638.1:1072500-1269114 GCF_032062105.1 Saccostrea cuccullata | reverse complement strand
AGATCCCAAGAATTCTGCCAGTGTATTGGTACTTGTAAAACATATTTTTTGTCAACAAATTGTGATATACCAGAATATTGATATTGTTGTGCAGCCCATCTCTTCACCCATCCACCCATTTTGTTTTCTCATCTATTGTTTATGTCTAGAGGTATAGAATGAATTTCTGCCTTCTCTTAGCCAGTATGTGCTCAGGTGAAAGATCTGGTCCATGGGCCTCATGTAATTTTTTTTTTTTTTTTGGTTATTGTTTTTATTTAAACAAACATATCTGATTTAAGCCAAAATTTTGGATATATCATTAATATCTGATATTTTTGCAATTTTTGGCAATAACAGAATCCATTGAACCATACTTTATTAGATTATCTCTGAGGCTGATAGTGTCACTAATAAAGACACCATATTTGTGTAAACAGGCTGAAGGAGTTAGTGAACTGATAATTACTTCATTGATTTCCTTTCTCAAAGAATATTAAAACACAGTATTCTATCACTTACTGGGACCATTTTATCACCAGAAGATTACATGTATCCAGCGGAACGGGAATGGTATCCCAAATTTTATTAGACTGCAGCAGTTTTAGCATTCTAGGCAGATAGAGACAGCGAATTGTGGGTTGCCAACTGGTTAAAGCTACTGTTGTTTGTACCCATATAAAAAGCCTAGGTGTCTGCTGAGTTTGTCAAATACATCTATGTCAGCAGAAATAAATGAATTTCAATTGAAGAGTGAGTGCTTGCCAACATTCAATCTGTGGGTTTCCCCCCTAGGAATCTGTCGGTATCTACACACTGTTTTCATTACACATCTGGTCATGACGAGTAATGTTGCATCCATTGTGTTGATTACTAAATCTGCATCGGATAGATATTTGTAAATTTAAAAAAGTAATCTTTTTACTTGATTTTCTGAAAGAATTGATTTCTTTTCAAGAGCATATTGTTTCAGAAATGTTGACCATTTGTAGAAAATGTTGGTAATTAAACCATTGTTAGGGTTAAGTTTATTCAAATCCTAGGTGATCACTTAAACTTGGGTTTAGTTAGAACTTAGTATTTAGTCAATAAACTAATTTAGTGTTTTGGTTATAATGACTGAGGAGACATCTTCCAAAATTATTTATAAACATTCAAAGCTTCTGGGTCAGCGGTTAGGGTTAGTAGGTTTTACTGATCATAAAGACTAGTAAAAAAGTACATGGTACATTGCCTCTTCCAAAATTGTGAATTCTGTGGCCCCTTGATGGGGGTTCAGGTGACCCATCCCTGAAATTTTCTGAGTACCGATAATTACAATTCTATGAAAAAGTAATGAAAAACTAGATGCTGTCATGAGACAGTAATACCCGCACTAAGGTGTTTGCCTCTAAATACACGCTCCTACATATTGGGCGGCTTTCCCAAGAAATAGTCAAAATAATTCTATAATTTACATGTATTCATCAAATTGAGTATGAAATTCTCAGACCCTGTGACCTATAACTCAGAACCTCTTATATTTATTTTATACATGTTTAATTCATTATATACCAGTCTGAATTTTATTAATGATGTAAATTCATGCACGGATCTGTCGGGGGGGGGGGGGGGGGGTCAGGACCCCCCCCCCCCCCCCTGGAATTTACAAGGTTAAAAAATGTATATACTAAAACAAGGAAAAAGTTACAATGGACCCCCCTTGGAAAATGCAGATCCCCCCTGGTAAACACGAATATGTGTAAAATAAGTATGAAAAGTTAAACTGATTTGTGGCAATAGAAGTCACCACTACTCCCACCCTACCCCCCACGATATAGGTTTTTGACGTTTGGGTGAGATTTACTTTAGAGTTTTTTTTTGATTGTCAATTTCTGGGATAGGATTTTTTTTTGACTGAGGTGGACCCCCCCCCCCCTCCCCCCCCCCCGGAAAAAATTTCTGGATCCGCGTCTGAAATTAGATTTTGATATATGTTTTGCTCATAATAGGACCTTTTTAAATTTACTAACCCCCCCCCCCCTCGACACCACAATCACACAGCACATACTTTTTGGAATAGGCTAGATGGAAAAGGTTTGTTAAAATTTAATATCGTTTGTTATGAATTAATTTATAAATTCTGTTAGGGTTAGGGTTAGGGTTAGGGTTAGGGTTATTAAAATTTGTTCTTGTACTATACATGTGAACATGTAAATTTCTACATCACATCACGTTGCGTCACCCATTATCATATTTATAGATTAAACACCATTTGGCACACCTCGGCCGATTCCCACTTCATCTGATAAGGTGATGGAATCGACGAAGGTTCGCCAAAATGGCACATGGCTGCAGTCTGGTGTGCATTGGATTAATTCATTTTGAGTTATAATTGGATTTATATTTCATGAAGTTGAGACACAGGGAGTCGGTAAGTAGAAGTTTTAGTATAGTGGGGGGTAAAATACACCCAAACTATTAGGTTAAAGTTTAAAAAGGGTGAAAGATCATCGCATGCCACACTAGACGAATTTCATATTGTGAAGTTATCTCCCGTTGTCGATGTGACTCAGTTACTGCCAATACTGGTGCGGATCCAGAATTTTTTTCGGGAGTAGGGAGGGGGGTTCACATCTCAGTCAAAAAATTCCAGCCCAGAATTTCGTGACAAGCAGGAGAAAAAAAATGAAAACAAATAAAAAAACAATGATAGTGAGGTCAATGTTTTCTAAGTTTATAGGGAGAGGATGTCAAGAGTCATTTTTTACTTGCTACAGTATATAGTCTTGTTTAAATAACAAAGCAAATGCCAGATGGGGGGGGGGGATGGGGGGGATTCCAATCTTCCTACCCACTTCCTGTCCCTGAAATAACAATGTATTTTGTTATTCCAGTTAAATAGTATATTTTTTTCCATTTGACTAATTATTATACATATTTTGTTTCTTGTGTTTATAGTATGTCTGTCTATAAGTCTGCAGAAATTAAATCCTAGCTAGCTTGCCCATAATTTTTAAGTGGGATGGGCTATACAAATAGCTTCCACATTTTATAGGTTTATTTCTTGTGACAATTTAATAAGACCTTTTATTTGGGTACCATTAATTTTTACCTCTGATCGCTTGACATGGGATACACATTTTTACAAGAAAAATACCAAACTTTAAACTCTGCCTAAATTTTGATCAGTAGGTGCTAGGGCTTTCATACTTATCATGACATATTGTATTCATTGTGAACTGTCAACAGGTATAAATATGTTTGACCTTGACCCTAGAGTTTGAACCACTTAAACAAAAAAATTAACCTTGGCAATTAACTTTTGAACAGGAATTACTAGGGATTTCTTTATTTCACATGTGCATTCCTTGTGACAAGACTTTCTTCTGATACTAACAATTTGAACCCTTTGACCTTGACCTTTGATTTTGACATATATTTGAGAAACTTCAACCTTCGCCATAGGCTTCCATACTGGGACATCAGTGTTTCACAAACACATCTTATCTTCATTATTATTTGGTGGTGTCTCCATATGAGGGAAGATGTATTCACAACAAACAAACAAATCACTAAAGAAAATATAAAACATGAATATGTTGGTCATGCATATCTCTGCAGGAAAAAAAAAAAAAAATTTTCAAATACTCCAACCATATTGTAACCTTTTCAAAACACTCATTTGAGCTTTTTTGGTTTCCTTAGCATATAATGTCTGTCGTGACGTGTTGTCCATCTGTTTGTCTGAAAACTTTTTACATTTTTAACTTCTCTAGAACCACTGGGCCAATTTTACCCAATTCATATAGAAATATGTACATTTGTATGTCAGACTCAGTCCATCTGTCTCAATAAATTTAACCTTGGTTATCACGGTCATATCTACTGAATGAGAAGAGACATTCATATTAAACTTATGTATTAGTATATTTACCTGTGAGAATGGCATGGTTTTTTTTTTTTTTACATGTGACTTAGAAGTTTGACCAACTTGCAAAAAAATTAAATTGTTATAAATTCATCATTTTGAAAGAGAAAAGTTAGGGCATTCATATCATAATGCATGTATATTATTACCTGTGATTAGACCTTTCCAAATAAATCATGACTTTTACACTGTGACCTTGACCTTGAAGCGATCAAGCCTAACCTACTTTTCAAAAATGTTGCATTTGCTTATAACTTTTGATTGAGATGAGATATGACTCTCACATTTGACATGTACATAAATTACTCATAAGAATTCAAGGTGTTTCCCAGCATGCGATGTTTTTTTATGCGCCCGAATTTTTTCGGGGCCCTTATTGTTTTTGTCCTGTCTGTTTGTCTGTTTGTCTGTTTATCTGTTTGTCTGTTGTCAACATTAACCTTGGCCAAAACTTTTGAATCGTAAGAGATAGAGACTTCATATTTGGTATGCATACTCCTCTAATAAAGTTCTTTCAAATGACATCAAGGTCAATGACCTTGTGACGTTGACTGTGACCTATATGCTAAAAATAGGTTTTTCAACTGTTTGTCATAACTTTTGAACCATAAGAAATAGAGACTTCATAATTAGTATGCATACTCCTCTAATAAAGTTCTTTCAAATGACATCAGGGTCAAAGACCTTGTGACCTTGACTGTGACCTATATGCTAAAAATAGGTTTTTCAACTGTTTGTTATAACTTTTGAACCATAGGAGATAGGGACTTTATATTTGGTATGCATACTCCACTAAAAAGGTTCTTTCAAACAACACCAAGGTCAATGACCATGTGACCTCGACTGTGACCTTTATACTTAAAATAGCTTTTTCCACTTTTTGCCATAACCTTTGAACCATAGAAGATAGGGACTTCATATTTGGTATGCATACTGCACTAATTAAGTTCCTTCAAATGACATCAAGGTCAATGACCTTGTGACCTTGACTGTGACCTATATGCTAAAAATAGCTTTTTCCACTTTTTGCCATAACTTTTGAACCATAAGAGATAAGGACTTCATATTTAGTATGCATACTCCACTAATAAAGTTCTTTCAAACAACACCAAGGTCAATGACCATGTGACCTTGACTGTGACCTTTATACTTAAAATAGCTTTTTCCACTTTTTGCCATAACCTTTGAACCATAGAAGATAGGGACTTCATATTTAGTATTCCTACCCCACTAATTAAGTTCCTTCAAATGACATCATGGTCAATGACCTTGTGACCTTGACTGTGAACTATATGCTAAAAATAGCTTTTTCGAACTTTGTTGACGCCGGGCGCATAGTGTTTCACAAACACATCTTGTTACCCCTTGACGTTGATGTTTTACATAATTTTCAAAATATTTAACTCTCCTAAAAGATGATTAGGCTTCTGAGTAACATTAAGGAAGACTTCAAGGAAGACAGGGCTTTTTGCACAAAAAACGTCATTTTTCAACCCACATTTGACCCCCCGGGGCAAAATCTAAATTCCAAAACCTTACTGCACATCTACATGACCCCACCAACCATCTCGCAAAAGATGATTAGGCTGCTGAGTAAAATGTAAGAGGAGTTCAGGGAAAACAGGGCTCTTTGTATGAAAAACGTTATTTTTTGACCTCCATTTGATCCCCTGGGGCAAAATCTTAATTCCGAAACCTTACTGCACATGTACATGACACCACCAACCATCTCCCAAAAGGTGATTAGGCTGCTGAGTATTAAAATGTAGAAGGAGTTCAGGGAAGACGGGACTTTTTGCACAAAAAACGTCATTTTTCGACCCCCATTTGACCCCCCGGGGCAAAATCTAAATTCCAAAACCTTACTGCACATCTACATGTCACCACTAATCATCCCACAAAAGATGATTAGGCTGCTAAGTAAAATATAAGAGGAGTTCAGGGTATATGGGGCTTTTTACATAAAAAACCTCATTTTTCGACCCCCATTTGACCCCCCGGGGCAAAATTAAAATTCCGAAACCTTACTGCACATCTACATGACACCACCAACCATCCCCCAAAAGGTGATTTGGCTGCTGAGTAAAATGTAGAAGGAGTTCAGGGAAAACGGGACTTTTTGCACAAAAAACGTTATTTTTCGACCCCCATTTGACCCCCCGGGGCAAAATCAAAATTCTGAAACCTTACTGCACATCTACATGACACCACTAATCATCCAACAAAAGATGATTAGGCTGCTAAGTAAAATGTAAGAGGAGTTCAGGGAAGATAGGGCTTTTTGCATAAAAAACGTCATTTTTCGACCCCCATTTGACCCCCCGGGGCAAAATTAAAATTCCGAAACCTTACTGCACATCTACATGACACCACCAACCATCCCCCAAAAGGTGATTTGGCTGCTGAGTAAAATGTAGAAGGAGTTCAGGGAAGATGGGACTTTTTGCACAAAAAACGTCATTTTTCGACCCCCATTTGACCCCCCGGGGCAAAATCTAAATTCCAAAACCCTACTGCACATCTACATGTCACCACTAATCATCCCACAAAAGATGATTAGGCTGCTAAGTAAAATGTAAGAGGAGTTCAGGGTATATGGGGCTTTTTACATAAAAAACCTCATTTTTCGACCCCCATTTGACCCCCCGGGGCAAAATTAAAATTCCGAAACCTTACTGCACATCTACATGACACCACCAACCATCCCCCAAAAGGTGATTTGGCTGCTGAGTAAAATGTAGAAGGAGTTCAGGGAAGACGGGACTTTTTGCACAAAAAACGTCATTTTTCGACCCCCATTTGACTCCCCGGGGCAAAATCAAAATTCTGAAACCTTACTGCACATCTACATGACACCACTAATCATCCCACAAAAGATGATTAGGCTGCTAAGTAAAATGTTAGAGGAGTTCAGGGAAGATAGGGCTTTTTGCATAAAAAACCTCATTTTTTGACCCCCATTTGACCCCCCGGGGCAAAATCAAAATTCCGAAACCTTACTGCACATCTACATGACACCACCAATCATCCCCCAAAAGGTGATTAGGCTGCTGAGTAAAATGTAGAAGGAGTTCAGGGAAGACGGGACTTTTTGCACAAAAAACGTCATTTTTCGACCCCCATTTGACCCCCCGGGGCAAAATCAAAATTCCGAAACCTTACTGCACATCTACATGACACCACCAACCATCTCATAAAAGATGATTAAGCTACTGTGTAAAATGTAGGAGGAGTTCAGGGAAGAAAAGTGTGACAGACGGACGGACGGACGGACGGACATGAGTAACAACAATATACCCGAACTTTCTTTAGAAAGTGCGGGTATAATTAACCTTGGACCCCTAGCTCTTCCAGGAAAGAGTCATCTATCTGAAGAAAATTGACTTAGCAAAGTGTCTTCCTCATCCCATCCCTGGCCTACCCTATCCCATCCTTAAAATAAAAGTTGAGGGTTGTTGATCAAAAAAAAAAAATCTTAGCCTGACTAATTGTCTTGATTTTCTACAGTTGATATGGAATCTTTGGAAAATGCAAATATAAATAATATTAAGGCATTATAATAAAACATCAATCAGGAAATAATTTTGTAATGAAATCAAATCTAAAATCACAAAGTTTAAAAAGGGTTAAAAGTGATATCTCTTTTCTTATATATTTTTAGAAAATTTTATCAAAATGATCTTGAACTTATGGTTTCTGCCCTAACAGACACTCAACTTTCCAGTCTGCATGTAGACATTTTTCAAATTGTGTGTTATTTTTAACCACTGAATTTGACCCCAGGTGTTTCAAACTTATTGATGTCTTCAAAAAAGCTGTTCATCATATAAAAGTTGTTTTTGCTCAGAGGTTTTTATCACATACTTGTCAAGTATTGAAAGTTTATAAAAAATCCTCCAGCATCCCTTTAAAAAAAATGCACTTTATTGTCTGAAAAATGACAGTCTTGTTGCTTATTGCCGATTTATTTCTTATCCAAGGTTATAAGAAACACTCACCCTTCAATTATCTTATCCCTAAAAACATTAAAATTACAATACTAAGATAATCTCAAGGTTGTATAAAACTATTTCTTGGAAATGATTTTTAAAAACTGACTAAGTAAATGTTGAAAAATCTTTGAGAAAATGGAGCTGAACGTCTGATTGTTTTTGTCTGTTTCAGAACAAAGAGAAGAAGCACAGGACCTGGTTGTACGTGTTTTATGTCAATGAGCTTCTAGATGATTGGGAAGATAAAAAGTCGATGGGTGAGTGACCTTGAAGCAAACTTTAAATCTTGGAGTAACCTAGGTCATGGTTGAAATGGTCATTTTTAGAGACAGAGAACTTATGTGAAAGGACAGTTGTTAATTGGCCTTCTGTGTGTATGCTTGCCTGTGCATAATTTTTCATACCCCGTTCCGAAGGAGAGGGGGCTATACTGTTTAACCCTTGTGTGTCTGTCTGTCTGTAACTAATTTTTGGCCACAGTTTTGTCAGCAACTACTCATCACAGAGGCTTGAAATTTTATCATATTCTTTTTTAACCCTTGTGTGTCTGTCTGTCTGTAACTAATTTTTGGTCACAGTTTTCTCAGCAACTACTCATCACAGAGGCTTGAAATTTTATCATATTCTTTGCTGAGGCATACCTTATGGTGGGATTCATTTTTGTTCAAATCATTTGTCAACTTTCTGTTCATCTGTGCTTCTGTCCATAACTGAACTTGTGTATATTACATAACCATAGTGTATATTTAGTACATTAGAGCGGGGTTATTACTAGTGGGCATTGGCTCACGGCTTCTTGCTCAAACAGTTTCTCCTCCTTCTACAGTTTTGGTCCCATTTCAATAATACGTGGTACTCAAGTACACTATTATACAAAGACACCGAATCCTTTTTTAAAAATAAATGTACAGTGAATCAGTTACAATGGAAACTTCTTCTTAATCCTAAGGACATCTATTTTTGTTCAAGGTTACACTGAATTAACACCTATCCTTAGGTAAAAATGAGACATAGATCAAAAGTATTGCCCTGGAACCAGGGGTATGGTGGGTCCACAATGTGGGTATCGAGTTATAAACTTAGTAAAAATAATGGGCTATTGTACATTTGATCATATTGATGGAGTAAATATTCCATCTGATTAACTGATAGAATGTCATGTACAAGAGTTATTTGCTTCCGAGTAATTCAATATAGATTGCTTTTTTCCGTATTCTTCCCTCGGAATCAAAGTGAATTATTTGTGTCGATTTCTGCCTCAGTATTAGCAGGCTGCAGTCTGTAAATCCCTTTTCACTCTTCCCATCTGTTTCTTTCTTTTTTTCTTTTTTTTTTCTGGTGCACCACAATTTCCTGTGTAGGATAAAAACATCAAAGTAGTGTTCAACTATTTCTAGATGTGTGTGCCTCATGAAATATTAATGGTAGAAGATACTTTTAACATATTGATTTTCCATGAAATCTTATCATTTGAATGTCAGGTATTAAGAATTCCTACTTCTTTATGTGGTGCATTGACTATTTTTTCTTCATTCACCAGTAGTTTACCTGGTTAGTGGCATAGGACCCACAGACATTGGTTAAAGTAAATATATATTTTCCTTTTTCCTGGCATTATAGCTATTGGCTATAAATCTCATACTTATTGATTTCTTAGAAGTGATGGGTTGGGAAATTTTCTCTAACTTATTTATCAACATATTTCTCAGAACCTCTCTGATATTGCAGAATTGAATTGAGAAAGCATTTTTTGTATAATGAGGAGAAAACTTCGACATTTACAATTATGTATCCTGACTGTCATGGTAAAACTTTACTTTACACATTATTAAATGAAGCTGTTCTAACTTTCTAAGGTCACAGCCAAGATTCAGAGAAGAAAAAATAAAATTAATACAATGTACATGTAATCAAAATTGTCCTTTATTTTAAATTTTCAGTAGCTTTATAACCTATTCAAGTTTTGTTCCGCTGACACATCTTTAAACTTTGAAATTGTGTTTCATTTTATGCCACTCTTATAGATTAAGAGATTCATTTATTTTTAAATTTCTTTTACAGGTCGTATCAGAAAGTGGTTCACTGTTGAGGAAGCACCCGAGTGGTTGTCTCACAAACCAGTACAAGTTAGCTACTTAGATCTCCTAAAGAAGGAGGGAGAAATGGTCTCATGACGGTCATGTGACCACTCTCAGGAGAGTAGATCTGTTTTATTCCATCACCATACTGATGACTGTGAGGTACTGTGAGAGAGATGGACACCGAGTTATCATCCGAGGCCATTATTGATCAGTACATGTAAATGCATGTACGGTTTATTAGAATTAGTGTTCTTAATCAAATTATTTCTGGTTCCTGTGATGAAAATATTTCATTTTCTTGACATGTACTACAGAAGAATACTTTCAATTTATTAGTACATATCAATTTGAAGTTATAATTAATCGTGTCTGAAGAAGTTTTTAAATGTCAGATTTTTTAAGCATTCTTTTTATAGACAATTGAATTGTAAATGCCTTTAACAATTGGTATTTATTGTTTGAGAATTAATTAAACATCAAGTCAAGTGCTACAATTGCTAAATTATTGACTGTTGACTCCTCTAGAAAACATAATAGAGCTCTTCCTTGATTTGTGGTGAATGAGGTTAAGGGAAAATGGTGAATAAATAATTTAAAGAAATTACTTCTCTGAAAAAATAAAAGTAGTTGCTCTCTAGGGGTTTTCTAGAGGTTTGCTTTATACAGAAAATTGAAGGGTGTGAGAGTTATTAGCTGGTCTGTGATCAAACTAAGGTAGCTCACAGGGAATAGAAAATGGAATAGTGCTAGGAAATATCCGGTACAAAACAAGCAGTGCTGTAGGGGAAAAACACTAGATTCCAAATTTTGTTATAGGGAATGTAAACCTTTTTTTGCAAGATGTGTATTAGAAATGTATGGACTCCTTTGTGTTATTGCTATGACTGGTAATTAGTTGGACTGTTGTACATTAACTGTTAATTGTAGCCATTTTGTTAAACAATATCCTAGTCAGTAAATGCAATTATTCATAATATATGCTCAAGGAAAGGCTTCCTATTTTGTAATTTAAACATATTTCACTTGTAAAAATAAACAAAAAACAGTGTATATTTTTTTTTTGAAATTGAAATTTAAATATATATAAAAATGTTATATTATAATCAGTTTGAAAAAGGAATTGTTAGTAAAAATGCTTCCATGATCAGTTTTTCCCCTCTTGATTTTCTCTGTAAATTCTGTGGACTTTTTTCCCCTTCATTGTACTGCTTTACTGATGTTATTATGATACAGAGTATTGATTATGTTATTTTGGAGTATGTTTGTTTATTGTACTTGTGTTCTGTATTTTAGTGCACTGTGCCCTCTGTTATACAATATTATATATACATTCCACTGATTGTCCCTCATTAGTAACTAACACACACAGTATTAAAATGCCACTGTTTTTATGTCGGGTAATTTTTTTTCTTTTTTTGTCTAGCGAAATCCACTCTTTGTGTTTCCTTCATATTGTAAGGTTGTGTATTATGTACCGATTTATTAGGTTACATCTGATTTTAGCTTATGATTCAACGATTAACCTTTGCATTATTTGATTGTCTTTTTATTATGAGTTTTTATATGCTATGTTTTTGAAAAGCACATATCCCCCTTCTCCATTACATTTAGAAATCAAAAGCAACAGAGAAAACAACTCCATCCCCTATTAAATTCATCTTGCTGATATAATGTATGAACCATTTATTTGTATTTATCCTGCTTTGTTTTTAGCTAACCTGAGCCGAAGGCTCAAGTGAGCTTTTCTGATCACATTTTGTCCGGCGTCCGTCTGTCTGTAAACTTTTCACATTTTCGACTTCTTCTCAAGAACCGCTGGGCCAATTTCAACCAAACTTGCCACAAAGTATCCTTGGGTGAAGGGGATTCAAGTTTGTTCAAATGAAGGGCCACGCCCTCATTTAAGGGGAGATAATTGGGAATTAATGAAAATTTGGTAGCATGTTTTAAAAATCTTCTTCTCAAGAACCACTGTGCCAGGAAAGATGAAACTTATGGGGAAACATCCTCAGGTAGTGTAGATTCAAGTTTGTTCAAATCAGGACCCCCGGGGGTAGAGCGGGGCCAAAATGGCCGACCAAAGTTTTACATAGAAATATATAGGAAATTTCTTTAAAAATCTTCTCCTCAAGAACAACAAAGCCATAATTGATCATATTTATATGGAAGCATCCTCAGGTAGTGTAGATTTAAATTTATTCAAATCATGACCCCCGGGGGTAGAGCGGGTCCTTGATGGCCGACCAAAGTTTTACATAGAAATATATAGGAAAATTCTTTAAAAATCTTCTCCTCAAGAATAGCAAAGCCATAATTGATCATATTTATATTGAAGCATCCTCAGGTAGTTTAGATTAAAGTTTGTTCAAATCATGACCCCCGTGGCTAGAGTGGGGCCAAAATGGCCGAACAAAGTTTTACATAGAAATATATAGGAAAATTCTTTAAAAATCTTCTTCTCAAGAATAGCAAAGCCATAATATTGATCATATTTATATGGAAGCATCCTCAGGTAGTGTAGATTCAAATTTGTTCAAATCATGACCCCCAGGGGTAGGGCGGGGCCAAAATGGCCGACCAAAGTTTTACATAGAAATATATAGGAAAATTCTTTAAAAATCTTCTTCTCAAGAATAGCAAAGCCATAATTGATCATATTTATATGGAAGCATCCTCAGGTAGTGTAGATTCAAGTTTGTTCAAATCATGACCCCCAGGGGTAGGGCGGGGCCAAAATGGCTGACCAAAGTTTTACATAGAAATATATAGGAAAATTCTTTAAGAATCTTCTCCTCAAGAATAACAAAGGCATAATTGATCATATTTATATGGAAGCATCCTCAGGTAGTGTAGATTCAAGTTTGTTCAAATCATGACCCCCAGGGGTAGGGCGGGGCCAAAATGGCCGACCAAAGTTTTACATAGAAATGTATAGGAAAATTCTTTAATAATCTTCTTCTCAAGAATAGCGAAGCCATGATTGGTCATGGGACTACTTTTGGATTTAAGCTTTTCAAGTATAAACCAATTCTGCTTTTTCCTAGCCACAGCGCAGGTGAGCGATGTAGCCCATGGACTTCTTGTTTTTCTCTTACTTTTGAAAAAACAATCTAATAATGCATCACTGAGCTTTTATAATGAGTAATTGTTTAAGGTTGTGCATTTTCATTTTTGGCTCACCTGATCTGAAATATCAGGTGAGCTTTTCTGAACTTATTTTGTGTAGTATCTGTCTGTCTGTCAGCTTTTGTTAAATTTCCACTTTACAGACTTAAAAATCACTGGGCAAATTTCGACCAACTTGCTTTAAAGCATCCTTGAATGAAAGGAATTTAAAGCACGTTTTTCTCTTTCTAGGTTAGATAATTAAGAATAATGCAAATTTACATAATTAAGAATGATTAACATTATGGCATTCTATGAAAATTTATCTTCTTTCAGCTTAAGATGAAACTTAATTGAAAGCTCCCTGACATACTGTAGATCATTCAAATACCATCTAATTTTTACCCCCCCCCCCCCCCCCCCCCCCGGGAAGGGTGGAGCAAATTTACTGTAGTTTATATTTTTGAGTGTTATCACAATAAATGTAGCCGCCAAGTACCGGTATGTTTTTGACAATTTATATTGTCCCATGTACCAGTAGGTGAAAGCGTGTTATAGGCTTAAATATTCTTTATTTTTTTTAAGTAATATTGTTAGGTTTTGGCTTTATAAGCATGAACACTAATTTAATTAAAGTATTCTTTGTTTAACAAGCATAGCCATTCTTTATGAGCATAGATCATATCTGATACTTGAGGAGCACATATAAACTCGGATATGTGGGCGGAAAGAAATCTCAGTTACTAATTTTTTTTAGCAAAGATAATCTCTCACGTAAGCAGATATTACTTTAAACGGATTGCAATCTCTTATTATTGAAACCTGCATTTATATAGATCTCAATATAAGCAGAGGTAATTTTTTTATAAGCAGTGATATATTTGATAGTAAAAGTATATTTAAGGATCGATATAAATTCCTTGTTGAACAAGCATACTTGGTAGTTAAATCTGTTGATTCTGTTTTATGAACACTGATTGTCAAAAACATAGATGAATTTTTTTTTACCCTGATCAAGTAGATTGTTGTATTTTTGCACATGTCTGAACACAGAAATAGTTGGGGCATATATTGTTTCCCTTTTCCGTCCATCGTTCTGTCTTAGTTTTCTAGACTTTTTTTGTTGATATTGAGCTAAGCCAATGATCAAGACCAAATTTAAGGTTAAACCTTGATAAGGTTTCAATCAACCATCTGTCTGTTATCATTTATACTGGTTTCTGATTTGGACAGTTGTTACCTTGGTTACTAAAATTAGAAATTTCAGAAGTTCTACTAAACTGGTACTCCTCCCTCAATTTTATTTTGATTTCAATAAAACATGATACAAAAGTAAACTTAACTGATTAGGATACATAATTTTATTTATGTGTGTACTTATTTCTGATTATGAAGAATGGTTATGTCATGATGACTAAAAATAGAAATATCCGTATGTGTACTAGTAATTCTTTCCAAATGTTTCTTCTCCAATAATTTTAGTCTACCGGTAATTTCAATAAGAATTGGTACACAAATAGACTATACTTGAATAAATCTTTCTATCTGTTTTTCATTTCCACAAACTACTAGTATGTTGCAAAGTTTAGTTTCAGAAGCTTGATACACAGTAGACTATACTCATGGTTGGATACCCTCGGGTGATCTCGTCTTTTACTCATCATGAGTAAAGGACAGGATCACCCATGGGATTATACCAAGATACATCTTTATTTTATAAGCAAACCAATAGAACTTAATTCTTGTCCAAGATTTATTGCTGGTATTTTTCGTTAGTTTAATGTCAGTTAACCCCTTTTCTAAATGTTCTGCCCTGGACTTTTAAAAATTTCAAATTAATCACCTTTTTGCAAGCTGTCATTATCCATAATGCACTTTTTATTTATAAATCTTGTTTCTTTATATTGAACAGATCAAAATTCAGTTTCATTTTTGCATGAATGACATTGAGCTTTATTGTCCAAAAGTTTAAATTAATTACTTTTTTTTTTTTTTTTTGATTTTTCTTCTGCAGAAGCATTCATCATGTGTGACATATCTAGTCTTATTGTATATTTCAAAATAGAAAATCATAAAACTATACTCACTATAATAAGTAATTATGATTTTAAATCATTTAATAATTGTAATCAACACATGGCTGTACTGATATATCGCTGAATGAGAGCAGGAAAGAATTACAAGTGTATTTCATTTTTTTAAAAAGTTTTAAATAATGATGGTGTAATTTAGTCGGCATTGCTTAATGTGGTGATGATACATCTTCCATTTCGGCTGAATATCTTTTAATTCAAAAGCTACCTACTGGTACTTGTTAACTCTACATCTTTTTCCTATATAAGATGATGTTGCTTACCTTGAACATGATCTCTTTCTGTAATTAGGATATATTGGAAAAACATTAAATAAGAACTTTGATTTATGTGTAAACCAGTAAAAAAAGATTGATCGATCTTTGATATAAAGTTGGTTTGTGTTACAGGGGGGAATCCCAATCTGAAGCATGTGTTGGTGCTTGTTATGTTTTCTTCCTAGTATGTTTATCATGAAGTTGTTGAAAATTGTATATTTTTTAAAGAAAAAGTAATAAATTATATAAAAATCAAAGACTCTTTTTTTTTTTAAATAATCTATTTTAGGGGGCCTACTGGGGTTTCCATGGCGCAATACTTCGTGCATCATTATAGCAGAATGAAGCGTATTTACCATTTTAAAGCAACTTTTTTCACTTACCATATAATCCCTATTAACCGCCCTGAGCACTTAGAAAATTGCAAAAGGGGGGCGGTTATTTTAGTATTCTCTTTATAATATTTAATGTCATATTTTAACTTCAAAAAATCTTTGAAAAAAGAAATGAATTCAAAGAAGTGAAGATAATCAAACCCAATTAAGCTAAATGATTCATTTTCCACCGAGAAATTGGATTATAGACAGGTTTCATTTTCAGTTTCTTCAAATTTTGGCAGACTTACTAATACAATTCTAGATGATTATAATCACTGTACAGGGGGCCCTTTATTTCCTGACAATTGAAAAAGACCTAAGGGAGCACTTATAGGGGCAGGGGCGGTTAATAGGGATTGTACGGAAATAAATAAAATGTAACAAAATTAAGAAATTTTAGGTTAAAAATGAAATTTCAAATTTATTTAACTGATTTTTAAAACAATTTTCAACTGATAGGTAGATTGATGGCAAAATAGTGTGTTTTTGATGTTGTGATAAACTGAAGCTCTCAAAGAAGGGGTAATAAAAATGTTATAAAAGAAAGAATATTAAATATATGCTCTTATAATTTAAAATATAAAAATTTGAGATTCAATCACTTTTGTATCATTATTTATATTTTGAAGTACATGTACTTCATAACAACAGAAAAATTCAGGCTTTTCTTGCATATTAAGATGCCCCCTTTAGAAACAAAGTGGTAAAATTTGTGTACATACAATGTACAATATACCATATAAAAAAATTTCTGAGCTAGGACTTAATTTTGGCATTATTAGCAAGGATACCGAAATCGCAAAAATTAAATTTCGTTAAAATTTAATTACATTTTAGTTGTTATAACTTCTTCAGTGAGCATTTCAAAATCACTAAAATTACTTCTCGCTAAAAATAAAATACTCCTGTATAATCAATCCTATAGTAAAATTATAAAATGTACTCAATTTTTAGATAACTGTCTAATATTTTGGTTTCATGATGTGATCAGTTGAGTGGCTTGCGTGATAATTTGCATTAAATTATGCAAGCCAATCAACTGATCAGCGTCATGAAACAAAAAAATCAGACAGTTATTCCTTATATTTACAAGCTCTTGATTCCACAAATTCACATGCTACAAGCCCTGCTTCTGTCACTACCATAAACCAACTTTTATTCGCATGCGAGAAATTTTTGCTTCACTTTCTAACAAAGATGTATCGGCTGACAAAATTTGATTGATCTAAGCCTCAGAGTATTTAAGGTTAACATACAGGATGGACATGAACAATGATGTGTCCCATGACTCCCATCTGAAGACAGGCATAAAAAAAATCTTCATCTCAGGAATAGCAGATCATGAATTAGTCATATAAATATTGAAGCATACTTTGGTAGTGTAGATTCGTTTGTTCAGTCATTACCCCTATAGTTAGGGTATGACCATCAAAGTATGAATATGAAAGCATAAAATTTCTAATACCTGAATTCTGCATTTTTCTAGCAGTAGTCAAAGTGCACAGATTAGCAATGTGCCCATGAGTCTCTATTTGAATTTTGTGATACTTTTTATTTAGCACAAATTCTTCCAAAATAATATTATTTTTCTCTGGTGTATTGACATATTTTGCTTTTGTAGCCTGCTGCATGAGACAAAAGATTCTGCACCTGTAAATTAATATATTCATCCAGTATTACTAAAAGCAAGTATATCCTGGACACTGCTCCTTTCCTGGACCAGCGGGGTTTATTGAGCACCTTCCACATCATTAGACAATAATAAAGGCTAAAAATTATAACAGATTTATTTCACATCTTACATCATGTAAAGTTCACATGCATCTTTTCCTCCCTAGCTCATTAAGGATATGTGAACCTTGCTTGTTTCAATAAGAGATCATATTACCATTACCATTTAAAACAATGTAATACATGTAAATACTAATGATTCATGAAAATATTAAGTCTCTCCGATGGTGAACATTTTATTACAACTTATCATGATTTAAAAAAATTTCAGTAATGTACCAGAGGAGTACAGTATACATAAATATTTCCATTTCTATTTGTTTTCTCTGTGATATCTCTTTGAAAGTTACTAGAGATGATTTCTTGATCATTCTACCGGAATGTAAATTTTGCCAAGCGATAGGTGAGGAGATAAGGAGGCCTAATATCATGTAAATCTCATGTGGCTGTCTTTAAGTTTGACATCACTGGGCGAGGACTTTTGAAATTGACAGGGGAGACCTCATGTAATTTAAATCTATTAGTGTACATTTTTAAGAATCTAAATTTACAACTTTATTTTACAATGAAATGGAAATATAAGGAATCGCTGTCTAGTTAGTACAGTATGCCCAGGGACATTAATGATAGTTGGAAACATGGGATAGTTTATACATACGGGCTTCGCCCATTATGCAAATTATCCCATGTTTCCAACTATCATTGATGCCCTGGCATACTCTACTGACTAGACTGTTATTCCTTAAATATACCCTGATGTACATGATATACTCATTTTTCCCTCCATGTGCTTTCTTCATTCACACAAACTACACAGGTGCAAACATCAAGTAATTCTTAGTGTGCTTTTTAAAGCAATTTTAAAATTGCCCAGCATTTTTTTTTTCAAACAACAATTGCTTATTACTAATATATTGAAAACATTGATTTGCTTTTTTTTTAAATAAATGTCTCTTTTTGTGAAAATAATACCTGGTAACAAAATCATACAATTTTTAGAAAAAAGTTGATTTAAAATTTTAATACATGCATCTTTCATCATTATTAAAAATGTTACATTTGACAAAGTGTATATAAATCCAATAAAATAATAACAACAAAATATAATCACTGCCCGAAAACAGACAGTGAACATTTCATAACAATAAATAAAGATAACTATATACAACAAACATATTAGTTTGATATAAATAGTTTTCATGTTTAAGACTTCCCCATCCTTATATATTACCCAAAGACATTTTACAATGCCTTATTTGTGTAAGAAATTCATGAAAATAAGAGGCATCAATTTTTGTGTAAGAAAGCACCTGTCTCTTCTGGTCTCCATGGTGATGTTTGGGTCATGTGATTTCTTTCTGAACTGGTGGTCTAACGTCACTATTGTTTTTAATGCTTTCTACAAGCCAGAATATCCCATCCTTAATCCCCTCCCTGTTTTAAATTTAAAAAAATCTTTAGTTAAAAAACAGATGCAATTTATAGATGTCCAAATAAATATTCAAATGAACAGAAATGTACAAATCCTGTATTTTTACTGAAATACTTTTAAGGGTCCTCCACACCATGTGACTTGTGACGTATATAGAGAAAAAAATACTTTTACTTCCGGTTTTATGTAGTTTCTGTAGTGACGAAATTGCCTGGTACCGCTTGTAAGAGAGTCTTTCAAACGCTTTAGAGATAGAGGTTTTATCAAGGGAAAAGTATGCAGTACACTGAGAGCGACACCCTAATCATAACAAACAATGAACACATGGCATGGTCACAGAGTGACCGATAGAAAAAGATGTCCATTTTTCTATAAAAGAACGACAAACAACTGGGTTTATATGTTACATAATAAATCATAAACATTGGATACCTGTATGACGAGAACTTTTAGGTTATTTATACTTTCATGTTAGTCAACCCACTGCCACATGATCGTCAACAGAGTCTGTGTTGAAAGTTGATATTTTTAGACACTAATATTTGTGCGTTTCAATAATATATCATCTCATTGTGTGTTTATAAATATCGATATAACAGTATGCGTTTCTAGTTTTCCTCTTTTATATCTGCCCAGTTCAGTAGCCAATAATGAGTAACTGTATGGTGACGTATGCAGGGACTTGCCAAAGTTTTTGAGTCCCGGGCAACAGGAGAGATAACTCCAAAAACGAACTTTGATACCAAAGATTTTGAAAATATTTTTTCTACATCAGTGCATTTAATTTTAATTCAATTTTTTGGTGTAATCTAATTCATTGATGCTTCCTCTACACAAAAGGAATCTTACTTGATTTTTCTCTACATGTGTTTTAGAGAAAATGAGTTTCATTTATTTTTTATAAATTAAATAAATTTCTCTAAAAAATATGTTGATCGATAAAATTAAGTTTTTATGGTTATTCGGTATAAAGCTTAAAAATATACAATAAGGTAAGACAAAAATTTGTGTGCTACGTATGAAAACGCCTTGAGAAAAATATGAAACTTGTGAAATTATTTTTTTTTAAATCCGTGTAAATTACATTTTAATCCCTGGCCAGTTTTTAAGGGTTGATATGCTTGTTAAAAGTAATGCACAATAATATGAGAACATAAGCTGTGAGCGTGTGGAGGACCCTTAATGAATAGGCTCTTTACAAATTTATATTGAAAAGTTACAATGTCTGGTGAGCAAATTGTCTAATTTACTTTTTGAAAATGCAGGATGACATAAACTACAGCCATCCATCTGAGGCTACCTACCCTTTTAATGCTGAGATGCCCATTATATTACAGTCTCTTCCCCCATACTTCTCACTACTCTCAAAGAAGACCTGCTTTACACTGGGCACATTCATACAGTCCTAAAATCAGATAAAAACATCTCCAATAATGACAGAGCTAATGACAGTCTTCAGACAGCTTTACTGTACACCTAATATAATACAGAACTACAATAAGGGACATAGACTTTCTCAACCCCATAAACAAATTTCTGTCACATTCCCTATCACATTGAAGTGAACACCGAGTTCAGTGTATATTTTTACTAAGGAAGTTACTTTGCATACATGTATGTTGTTTTTCTTCTCAGCCAAAAAGATACTTTGCATAAATGTATGTTGTTTTTCTCCTCAGCCAAAAATATAGTGTGATTCTTACAATTACATAATTTAAAATATCAAATATCTTGAAGAAAGAGAAATGAAATCTGAAATATAGGTTTCGATGCCCCCCAACCCCCTTTAAAAAATCAAGCAATAAATGTAAAGAATCTGAACCTGCAGGTCTTGTTTATTGGCCAGAACCAGTAAGGGCACACCCTGTAACTGAGCATTGGACACCATTTTTTCTGTAAGAAAAAAAAATTGTGCAAGTTGTGGGCCATTTTAAGAAGAAAATTAAAATCAAATCGACGGCTTTTACAGTTTTACAGAAGGGACAAACCAAAGGCCTCTTTGGACTCCTCTATTCTGTCCGTGTCGGAAGAATCCACAATATAGATCACACCGTGAGACTCCGCAAAATACTGAAATAATGAAATTTCAACAATTATATAGATCACACCATGAGACTCGGCAAAATACTGAAATAATGAAAAGAAATACATCCAGTGTACATGCATTCAATTTCGTTCTGAAAACTATTTAACAGTAAACTTTCATTGTTGTTTTCTTCATGAACTTTTCATTACAGAACATTTACACATGTACCTATGTCTTATAAGCACAAACATCACAATGATGCACTATTGAAAAAAACATATAAAAGTACTGATACCAATGAAATCTTTTTTTATTTATGCTTAACTTTCCAAACAAGTGCAACTCCCATCCTCCTATCCTAAGGTACCTCTGAATTCTCAATCACTTCTAAATGCTTGTTTACCCCCTTCCACCTAAATACTGTACATCCTTTATTCCTCCATCCCTCCCCTCCCCCAAAATTTCCAGTTTAACCTGTACCTATTGCCATCTGTCACACTTCTACTTTCTTCGACCTAAAGTAACTAGTTTTTTTCCAGATTACCATTGTTTTACCTGTACCTGTTTAACCCCCCTCCAGATTTCTGTTGTTTTACCTGTAATCATTCAGCGAGCTCACACTTCTACTTACTTTGTCCCACAGTGACTGAAGCTCCTCCTGGCCTCCAAGATCCCAGAAATTTAATCTCACATGTCCAATGTCTATCTTACCAACTAGTCGAATCAAAATATATAAATTAATAAAACACAGTTCAGCTGATTTAATTAAAATTTAAATAGTTGACATAGATATGATGATACATGTAATGATGTATCATACAATGAAGTGAAAATGTACATTTTTATATATTCGTATATTTATAGTTTGTTTTTTTAACTAACCTCAGATGTTCTTTGTATTCTCATTTTTTTTCTAAAGTCTTGTAAAAAGTTCCCATAATAGTATAAAAATAAATGCATCTTTTAAGAAAACAATTTTCCTTAAATTGAGATTTAGATACTAATGTTTATGAGCCTGATATGAGAAGTGATCTGTGATGTCTTGTAAAGATAGCCCAAGCTTTTTACATCATGTAGTGAATAACAATTGAAGTATAAAATAGAGGAATTTAAAAGTACTCTATTAAAAAAATAGAATTTTCTTTAAATGCCTGGATACCTACATTTTTTTTTATCCTAAATTACAAAAATCCAATAAGCATGCAAGTGCTTTTATTTGCATTTCCTGAAAAGATATGTGAGATTTAATAATTTCTTTACACTATATTTGATAAAATATACTGATGAACTTTTTAACAAATAACACAGAGTAGTACATTTTACTTTGAGAAAAAAAGAGACATTTTTTGTAAGCATTAAATTGCCAATAAGAAAAAGAAATTTTACAAAAGATGACCCCTTGATAAGAAAAAAAATTAAGAAGTTGAGACTTTATTACTAATTCAGGTAACCAATGAAAAAAAGTAATTTTCCTGATTTTTAACTTTAAAGATACTGGGTGGTAAAATAGTGCAATGCATGTCTAATGTATGCATGGATGTTTCTATTTTGAAGCATATTTTTAAAATCATGGACAAAAAAAGTAATTACATACATTTTTTAATTTTTGGATATTATGGATTGTATTTTGAATCTTTTTATTTGTTCTATTTGTTTTGTTTCTAAAATGAATTAAAAGAAAGTAACACTCTTTTGTTAGAGCAATATACTGAAAAGAACATTTATTCCTCAGCAATTATGTCAATTAAGTATGGCATCTTCAAAGAAAGGGGAGTGAAAGCCCTCTCCAATTGCTTGGACTCTAGGTTATTATGACACCTACAACCATATTAGTTATCAAAACACAATTTTAATCCCTTTCATATCTTAATCCTGTAAAATATTTATTCTTCATAAAAACAACTTACACAAAACTCTGAGGAATCAGGAATATTTACAGGCTGAGATATATGGGCTGAATGCCAAAAATATTGAGAGAAAAAAATGATTTCAAATAAAACTCTCTCTCTCTCTCTTAAAAGAATTTAACATTACACCTTTCAGCTATGATCATGTTTTTTTTTTCTTCTTTACTTACTGTTTAAACCTACAGTGGTTGTGATTTTGTTCAAGTTCATGCCCTGGTAGTTTTTTGTGAATTTGATTTTTGTTTGCTCGAGGTACGTCTAAAAAGTCAATAATATTATAATAATTTGAAAGTCAAAAAAATTACTTATAGCATTGTACTGCAGCAACAGAAAATGAATTATTTATGTATTTAGTGTTTTGGTATTTATCAAATTTAGTGCAGAGTAATAATTTAAGAATAAACTCACAGTTTTCCCAGCATTGTCAAGACCAAGAATCAGAACATTACATTCATCCTTCTGAAACATGTACTTCCAAAGTCCAGATAGCAGGGTGTACATCTGTAAACACAGAAGCAAAGACTGGATAACTTACTACAGGTTTTAGAAAAATATATTTGTGTTTTTTAAATATTAATAAGAGGAGCAGTATTTATATGTAATGTCTTATTTTTTATCATTTCTTTTTCAATCAGAAAGCAACTTGAAAAGTTCACAGAAAACCACCTAAGATATAAGTCTACATCTTTTTTTTACATTTCTGAAACTATTAATCAAAATCTTTCAAATGAAATGTCTGAAATAGATGAATTTACTTCATGAAATTAATCATGATTTGTACATTCCAAATGTGTTGTAGCTGCATAACTATAGCATTATGGTTTTATATTTTAGTCTTTGACCATAAAGATACTGTAATAAAAATGTGCAATTTAGAGCACAAGATTTCTGCAAAGGGCTCGGTAGAATTTCTCCACTTCGCACTCAATCAATTACCTTTCATTCTTTAATTCTAGACACATTATTAAACCAATGTCAATATTTTATCCACCTCTAAACCTTTTCTGGTCTTCTATAAAGACCAACAAACTCCCTTGTTTTGAATTTTTGTTGTTTATTGGTCTGTAGAGACAAGTATGAAGGGGTGGGAGGTAAATAAAATACATGTACATGTATAAAGATTGCTTAAAGAATTAATCTAAAATTGTGGAGTGAAATTAAGGTAATTGGTTGACCAATATGTTGCAAAGTGGAGAAATTCTTACAAACTGTGCGCAAAAAATCTTGTGCCATAAATTGTACATTCTTTTATTACAGGATTTGTAGCATTATGGTCAAAAACCAACATACAGTTCTGCAGTTTAAACAACAGAACTGTATGTTAGTCTTTGACGTTTATTGTGTA
Organism: Saccostrea cuccullata; assembly: GCF_032062105.1. Taxonomy (NCBI): domain Eukaryota; kingdom Metazoa; phylum Mollusca; class Bivalvia; order Ostreida; family Ostreidae; genus Saccostrea; species Saccostrea cuccullata. The sequence continues at coordinate 1,244,879 of NW_026940638.1, read as the reverse complement.
GCTGTTTAAAGAATTTACATATTATTTTTAACATACGTCCAGAGTGATGGTGGTATATTTAATATGTAAATATTTCATTATTAAGCTAGTACAGTAAAACTTGTTATAGTATGAACAGAGATATATGCAAATTCACAGATATAGCTAACTTAGATCCCTAGATATATAAATTCAGTGAATTCCATATATGAATATAAAGAATTGCGGATATGGCGAAGTAATTTCACAGGTCCCAGTGACTTTGTAATAACCCAGTTTTACTTAGATAGAAATCAATGTTCTAAATGTTAAAATGATAAATGTCCTATGGACCTGGTTTAATGATAGAATTTGTTCTGTGAATTCACAATGTAGCAAAATAAACAAGGGAAATAACTCGAATTGAGAGTTCTGAATGCAAACATGCCAGTAAATTTGAAGCGAGAAAAAATTGTTGAGAAAATTAGTTGCATTTTCGTCTTTATTTGGATTATATTTAAGGTTTAAAAGCATACACAACCTCAAAAAGGTTTTTTACAATTAATTTGAAAGTTATATTCAGGGCAAATCCTTTTGTATTCTTCAAAATCGTTTCAGAACAATTTTGCAATCATTTGCTACATTGCGAGTAAATGGGTGGTATTCTAACTGTGGTGAGGGCTTGTCCAGAGACACATGCAGTTAGATTATTCCAAGTTTTACTGTAAATCTTAATGGAATTGCCAGTATCCATGATTAAAGACATGAATATGATTAAGCAATCATTATAATCACTAAAATTTATTTTAATCTTATGGTTCAATTTTGAAAGAAAGGTAAGATACAAAACATAAAAGAGAGACATATATAAGCCTTCATCTGTTCATGTGTACCAAATATAGCAACTCATAATGAATATGTAGGTATGTTATTCAGTACAGTAGAGTCTCGGATTTTGTTTCAATTTTTATGACGAACACTGACAACATCAATAAGCAAGTTCTGTAATATTATAAGACCTGATAAATATGACAAACAGCTGTTGCAATTTTCTGTACAATGCCGGGCGGTATTAAACCTATTATACTAGAAAATTCTAGTTATATCGTTTATACTATGGAAATACAAAAGCTCACAGTTAATTGTACGCATACCTTTCCTTTCAAGATACTAGAAGAGAGAAGGAATTCTAAACTAAATATTTTTCATATTTGAGACTGCAAAAGCAAAGGGCGCAGACATATTGAAAACACCCGGATGTAACTACAAGGGACAGTTTATCCTGTCATGATCCAACAAAGGTGGATCTATCTATTCGAGCATATTGTATAATTTCACATCATATTTTTTTGCGTTTTTATCTCTAGGTATCAATATTTCCATATCACAGAAATTTTTTTCAAAGTAAAAATTTAAAATGTGAAACTGATAAACTTTTTGACAAATCGAGTAACACCCCCCCCCCCAATTTTGCAGGTATATTTATATTATTTACATGTTTTATGCTGATGTATACTTGTGCAAAATGTTTTTAAAAAAATAAATAAACGATTGTTTTCTTTATAATGTTACCAATATACTAGAATCTTTTATTTTCTCTCTCCTGTTATTCCAAACTGAAATCTGCTTTATTGTGTATACTTTACAATTGGGATTAGTCAAAAATTCTAAAAACGTAATAGGCCTTTTCCCTATATATATGCATTACACAAAAATATTTACATACATGGGTTTCAAAAATGTGTTCCTATCACGCTTGCCGGATCACGCCTATGACCCTAGTATCATTAAAAACATTAAACTATGTTTTGAAAAGTTTAAAAATAAATAGAAGTAAGCATGTGAAGGACTACGATTTTTTTTTTAATTTTACTTTATCTGTTTATAGGATAGTGTCAATATTTCCCTTTGAAAGATTTAAGAGAAGAAACAAATTATCTAGTTGTTTTGATAACGGTATTGTTATCCCTTAATTGACAGAGGTTTTCTTAACGGTGGTCATTTTCACACCTTCGCTCAAACATCAAAAGTTAATGGAGCGAGAAGTGCCTTAATAGACCACCCTTCGGAGCCCCTCGTTTTGTCTTTTGAATGTTCCGTATCAGACAAAAGCCATTTTTTGGTCTGACGGTAGCTGAGTTACTCATGTCGGATATTTAGGGAAAAAGTGCTTCAAAATACTTAGTGCTATCTAAACCATTCTTCTCTTAGAAATTATAGTATACAGACGTATAAAGTCATGGAAGGAAACTATTCACGAGAACTTTACTCGAACACGTTTTCCGAGTATAGTGAAAACTACAGTCATCCACAAGATGGCGACACAGCTAATATTCATACAGAAATGCAAGGAGGACATATGTATTTATTACCCAAGGATATGAAGGAAGAATTGCCTGATATAAATGAACCAGTGATGCCGCTCGAAGAAGACCTTGAATGCAACAGCTCAGAGGGCATGCATTCCGCCGCTTTACAAGAACAGAACATTGTCAGTGATAACGGTAAAAAGTCCGGATCTAGGAGGAGAAAACGTCCCATTCCCAAGGGAAAACCTCCATACAGTTACATTGCCCTGATCAGCATGGCGATATGTAATGCAGAGGACAGGAAGATGACTCTACATGACATATATAAGTTCATTATGGATAAGTTTCCGTACTACAGGGATCATCCCAACGCCAAAGGCTGGAAGGGCTCCATTCGCCACAATCTGGCTCTCAACGAGTGTTTCATCAAACTGTCCCGTCGCAGTGGAATGAAGGGCCATGATTGGGCTATCAATCCCGACTACGAGGATATGTTTGACCATGGCAGTTTTCTCCGACGACGCTACAGATTCAAAGACGGAACCCGAAAGAAATCGCGTCTCGCCACGACTCCCGGGGCCCTGACTACCCCCCTTCCTCACTTAGATTACATGAACAATGAAAACGTCTCTAACCGTTCAGGAATGATCAAACAGTTTCACCAATCCAAACCATTCCATCAACTTATGGAGGTGAAACAAATGCCTGCAGTCACCCCTCTGTGGAACCCCTTTGTTGAGAGATCGCCACCCCTGCCTTATCCGGACCTCAAAAGCCCACCTTCTTACGCTAACACAAGCATGGAGTCCAACTCCCCGGTATCAAATACGGACGGACACCTCAACTCCTCCGGTAACAGCGCCTCTCCGGACACCCCGCGATTCCCTCCCCCAGGCTACAACCAAAACAACGGATTTTCGGGGCTATGGACCCATGGCCAGAACTTCTCTGCAGCGTGTGCGTTTCCCGCCTTTACATTTCCACAGGCTGTAAACGAAAACCCCGCTTACCCAGTGAATGTCAATCCAGTCTGTCCTCCATCAATGTATCCCAAGTTCTTCAACTCGTATCAAAATGGACCGGATACCGCTCAGTGGTCTTCGATATGAACGTGAATAAGTTGATTTCATGACTGTCGATTGGTTATCAAAACTTTTTTTTCCACAGAAAAAGGTGCTATTCATTTTAACCAAATATTTTTAACTTTGCAAATGAAACACTTTTATATTGTAAATATGTTCTTTTACTGACGAGGTTAATAAATTTTTATATTTCTTTCTTGTGTATGGAAAAGTTCATTTATATAATAGAAAATATGAACAATGTGCGTGGATCTGTATGTATTTTTTGATAATATCGAGTTGCTCCATTACCTTGGACTAATAAAAAGCTCTAAATGCTTAGTCATGTGTAGTATTTGAGAATGCTTACAACTGAGTCTAAGTGAATTCACATTGGCCTTAGGTCTCACCAATTTTAAATTTTTGAGATAAAACATATTAAATTGCATAACTGAATCCTTCTTTTTTGCATGTTAAGGACAGATGATACAAATAGTCCTTTAATTTCCTAATGTTTAAGAAATTGAATATTTGCATCACTTGCAACCAAAATAAGTTAATAAATACCTACCAATCCAGGCATCCAAGTTTGTGTTTGTATCATCTGTCCTTAAACTAAAGTAAAAAATGAAAAATTGCAAAGTTCTTTGTAGAATTTATCCGAGGTTGTAATAGGTTAACAATAAGGAGCGCTGGTTGATGAAATCAAATGAAAAAAAGATGAAATTCCCTGCATATGAATTCATTTTTTATGAATATGGGAAAAGGTAGCTGCAGATCTGTAGCGTTATGGTTTTATATATTTGTCTTTGATCATAACGCTACAGATCCCGTAATGCAAAAAAGTGCAATTTACGGCGCAATATTTTTTGCGCACTTTTGGGGAGAATTTCTCCACTTTCCAGCATCGGTCAATCAACTACCTTTTACTCCCTAATTCTAGACACATTTTGTCGCCAATATGTATATTTTATCAACCTCCCAACTATTTATAGTTGTCTCTACAGGCAAGAAACTCGCTTGAAGAGAATTTTCAGCAATCCTACAAATAATTGTAATCAAGCGAGTTTATTACTTGAAGAGACGACTATAAAGGGTTGGGAGATGGATAAAATATACAGATTAGTTAAATAATGTACCTAGAATTAGGAAGTGAAAGGTAGTTAATTAATCGATGCTGGAAAGTGGAGAAATTCTCCCCAAAAGTGCACAAAAAATCTTGCGCCGTAAATTGCACCTTTTTAGCATTACAGGATCTGTAGCGTTATGGTCAAAGACAAATATATAAAACCATAACGCTACAGATCTGCAGCTAGGGAAAAGGGTGAAGATAACGAACAGTGGTTGATATCAAAAAATCTTTAAGCATATTTTTATTATTTATAAAAAGGGTATAAACACGGACTCCAGGAAATTCCAGAGGTGGGATCAGGTGCCGAGGAGGAGTAAACATCCCCTGTTGTGCAGAATATATTTTATAAAAAACGACGTCACATGCGCACGTGACCGAAAAGCGTTCCATTTGTTTGACCCTTACGATTTTGTTATTAGCAAATTACCGATTACTCTTTCTTTAAAATCAATTTTAGATTTTCCAAAATACAGAACAATAAATTATTTTTGAGCGAATTGTATTCCTTAATAACAAGCTTTTAAATTGCTGGAACCAGTGCTCGCTTCAGATTTTTTGCGTTTGTCTTTCAAGTTTTCAGTTTTGGACAACCCAGTTGAGATATTCGTATATAGACATTTACAATATTTTAGGAAAATCTATGAAATGCTTCCAGTTATCCAGTGTGATTTATCATTATATTATTCTCTCATATACTGCAACCTAAATGAGATCAAATATTTCGCACACCCTTTGGGAGACAATGAAACGGCATTAAATATCAGCATCATAAGAGAGTGTCACGTCATTAAATGTTTTCACCATCTCCGTAGAACATCAGAGTAGACTAAAGGGAGGGAATACCTATGAAAGACCGAGGCCTTGGAAAATATATATTACATTTTCTCATATAATTTATAATTCCAGCACCTACGATGGAATGTCTAAACTGTAATCTTACTTCTTACACACGCAATTTAAATATGTAAAGTACTAACTATCGGGAGTATCATGTTCTTGTGTCATTTAAGAAAGACACCACTATAAATTATGCATTCTTCTAGGTATCGAAATATCAATAAAATAGTTCATCAGTCATTTTAAAGTTCAAAGTAATTCAGAATCATTAAAAATGGCCCAGGAGCAGGGAGTATAAAGCATGGACGCTTAAACACCTCTCCTCAAACGTAATCAAAATCAATAGATCAATCAACGCTTAAAGAAAAAGGAACCAAATTTCATGTATCTGCGATTAATTCACTTCTAAAAATCTATAGACATTGAAGCAGAGCGGCATATCGCCTGTCGGGTATGGATCGGCTGCTGTGTTTGGATATGTGACGTCAATTGCGCGGGAGCCCAGAAGAGCGATCGGGTTGTAGCTGACCAGTAGATGATGTGATGCAGTAGTGTTAAAATGGCAGTGGATTTATTTAGACTGGTTCAGAATGGATGTACTGCAAGACAGGTAGGTCTGAGAACTTCCACACATAGATCGGTACTTTGCTATCTGTCTAAAATACACGTTTTAAAATATGTAAAAGAAGAGAAATTTTATTCATTTTTACTTTAGTGTATTAAAAATAAATTTTTCATTCATACAAATTACTTAACTTGCCACAGAAGTTGCTGATTAAAATAGATCTGGCTTTTTTTTTAACAGCAAGAATTCTTTAAATAAGTCAAAATTATATGTATATGTATAAGATATGTAACACTTGTGTTAACCTTCAGTATGATTACAAAGAAAATTAATGGCTAAATAAATTTCCGCAAATTTTAAAGAAAAAAAAATCATGTTTCATTTCCGCAAAACTTTTTCTCATAGTGCTACAAAGTGCTGTTTTACATTTATTTGCGGATTCGGGATTTTTTGGTAAAATCAAATTGCGGATACGTGATACACCGAAATTAACACCCCAGGATTTACGATTTTTTTCAATTTTAGGTAATTTTTCCGTATTTAAACTATATATATACTAGTATATGCATTGTGAGGATGTAGTATTTGAAAAACTCCTAAACTCTTCAAAGAGACCCAATAGAAATTCTTACCTTACTTGTAGGGTACAGTGACTGGGATATATTGTACAATTTTTTATAAAAAAATATTAATTTCTATCATTGTGCGTAATAAAACGACGAATCAAAAACGAAGTCATAAACCGTTAAATTAATAGCAACAACAGATATGTTTTCCCAGATGCATGATGTTTTTCCTCAGATAGAACTTTTGAATTCTATCAAGTTAAAAAAAGTTTTTGGTCGACATAAATATTATAAATTCTAATCAGGTTAAAATCCAATGTATAGAATTATACCAGACATTTTCAATAGCTTTATAATCACTGTGAACAAACCAATCATATACTAAACAAATATAAATCATTATAAATATTCTTGGATTAGTATTTAATCAATGCACATATTTCAATTACTGAACTTTGTAACCTGAAGATGTATTGTTGAGTTCAACAACATATCAATGCATCATTTGCATCAAATTCACATCATTTCTTATATTGAGCATTACGGATTGTTTCAACATTCGATCTCATTCAGACCTCATTCTAATATAAAGCATGAAATCTACTCAAGGCAAAGTGACCAAAAACCAAATAAATACTTGTAGTAGTTTAAAACTACATTGATTCAAACAAAATCTTAGTAATTGTTTTTGAAAGTTTTTGATAACTAAAGTGTATACATTTATTGACTGAGTTCGAGGACAACATGCGTTTTGTCGGATCCAAGAACCAAACTTCTGCCTGAGGCCTCAGGCAGACAGGTTGGTTCGAGGGTCCGACAAAACGCATTAACGGCCTCAGGCAGACAGTTTGGTTCGAGGGTCCGACAAAACGCATTTTGCCCAAGAATGTTTTGTTATACCTTTCATTTTATTTTTATTTTTTGTACTGTATTCCGTGATGTAACTTAAGGTCTGTCACTGATTAACACCAACGAATGAAAATGAGATTAAGCTCCGCCCATTCTGTGACGTAAGCGGTCCAACATCTCTCCGAGCGATCCAACATCTCACTCAGCGGTCCATCATCGATTTTTTTTATGCCCGCTCATCAAAATATTAAAAATGTTAGATTTTTTTCCGTATAGATTTGTATTTTTAAAGGTATAACAATAGTAGGTATTACATTTCGTTTGTTTGTCATTATGTGAAGTTTGATGTATATACCGGTATAGAAAACATTTCAATGATTTTGAGGAGCATTTAATGATTAATTGAATACCGACCAGAATATCATGAAATCTGGAGAATATATCAAAAAGATCAAAGATAGAACGGCCTATACAACACAAGACACTTGACGTAATATTTTTTCCCTTATCTCAAAAATTAATTTATTGGGTATTGATTATATTTTGGTTATAAAATGAAAGAAAACAGCAACTATGCAGCGAATTCAAAATAAGTGTTCAGGTTTTAGTTTGTAATGTTTTCTTAAAGCATGATGTTGGGTTTGGGAAAAGGAATACACTTAGGCTATGCATAGTCATATCTCACTGGGTAGTCCGAAATATCTTACACGTTTTCCATTTTTTTTTTTATTTTAACGATTTTGATATTTGGCCTGCCTGGAAAACCTGGCACGTCAAATATCCAAATCGTTAAATAAAGCCTGGAAAACGTGTAGGATATTTCGGACTACTTTGATATTATACTGGGACAATTTTGACACAGGTTGCATTCATAAAAATCGAAATTTTGTTAATTCTTTATTATGACATTGGACAGAATTTGAAACACAAAAACAGCGGAAACGAAATAAAAATGGTCAGTACAAACAATACATCAGATCTAGGTACAAAAATCAATCGCACCATTAAGGGATGATCATTACTATGTGTCAATTAAACCATCATTCTGTATGTTCTCTGATCTCTTATTTGTACATTGTTTCATTATCTTATTATCAATAACAATTACTATATTCAATATTTGATCCAGTACATAAAGTGACAAATGTTTAGAATGAAGGTTTATAGTTCATGTTCAGAAACTGAGACAATTATTTCCCCTGAGTATTCATTTATTCGCACAAAAAATAAAACCAATCAGGGATGTATGTAAATGAATTAGACATTGGGATTTCAATCAATTAAATTGCTATATACTATTTTTAAATATGCTAATCTAAGACTTTTGCTAATTACTGCGGCCATATAAATTATTCGTTCTAAACATTAGGTAGCCCACAATTCTACACGCAAAGACACAAATCGTTTATTTAATGGTTCTTTTTTGGTGCATCTATAGAAATATATTTTTCGGTAACGAATATTTTGACAAACTAATACCCCCCCCCCCCCCCAAAAAAAAAATTGCTTAGAGGAAGGGGCTTTTTGCTGTGGAGTGTGGATGCTCGAAGATTTTTGTTTTCTCTTTTACAAGAAGCCTTCAGTGTTCGGAATAAGTATACATTGTAGCATTATAGAGAAACACGACCTATTCTGAAAGGCTCTTCTTTCAGTTTGGGAGAGTAATTTACAGAAAATTTTTCCAAAATAGCATCAAAGTACACCATATGTTCAGTAAGGTTCAATCAATGTGTGAGAAGAAAACATCTTTTATGAAAAAAATATATACTAGTAATAAGATAACTCCATTACCAACGAAAAACTATAAAAGAGGACAAATTCTATTTTTGCAAACACTTCGAACAGCTATTGTTCATTTTTGAACCGTAAAACAGCTTCTTTTTCAATAAAAATGAAATTCATAAATATACTTCCCTCGTCATGGGTCATTTGCAAAATTATTTTGTCAAACAATATGAATTTGATATTAAAACTATGGTTGAGTTTTTGTTTGACAACATAGATCTCTGTTTTTGGAGATCAAATCTATCAACAATCTTTTGGAACTCCCGTGGGTACCAATTAAATGCGCCCCAATGTTCGCAGACCTGTTTTTGTATTGACATGAAGCATAATTTAATCAAAATCTTCTACATGCAAAGATAACATGATATGTCGTCGATGTGTAATTGTCTAGTTGAAAGCCACAGCAAGTGTTTTCATTCTTTAAAATGTAAAATGGTAACCTAACAATCAAGTTTTATGGTAAACGTGATGACTTCAACTTTTCAATTGCCAGCTTCTCTTACTTATGTTGCAATGGGGTTTATTCTCTCCATTGATTCGATATGCAAGAGCATGTTCTATGCTTGAACAATTTTTAACAAATTGATAAAACAAGGATATCCCTAGTCTTGTTTCAAAGTCATCATTTCGCAAGTTTTTTTGTCGATACAATGACCTTGTCAGTAAATACAACCTTCTATCGTTGACCAAAAATGGTGACTGACGTTTTTCATAGTAATTGTTAGTCTAAGAAGTCCTATTATTTGCACCCTAAATTGCACGCGTTTGTCCTTTCGTTTTTCGCGATCATGACAAGGAGCGCATGGCTGGTTTGAACAGTCGGCAGGGGATGCTTACTTCTCCATGGCACCTAATCCCACCTCTGATGTTTTGGTGTGCTCCTGATTTGTATTATTTGAATGAACTTGATGATGTCCATATTACACATGTCCATGCAAAAGTGCCGGCCACCCGTTTTACTTAGGTGATCTATAATGGGGAAAAAAACTGGGAACTCAACAACAACCTGAAAGAAAAAATATTCCACTCTCTCCACTGCTAAATGTTCAGACGTCGCGCGTAGTATTGGGGTTTCAAATTGCGTAACTTGTAACACTGCAAACAACGGGCGTTAAAATTTTTGGTCATTTTAACGTTTTGGCTACATGGATTTTTCTGCCAATTTGTACCAATCTTCTATAATGTCCTGGGATGATGTCAAACAAAATTCATTACAATAAATTAACAATATACTGAACGTATACTGACCGATATCGACTATTCGTAAAATTGGAAGCATTCTGTAATATTCTTGGTAAACATTAATTACTATATAACATGTTCTTTTCGTAAAACTAAAGTGACTAATGAAATATGCAAATGAAGAAGTAGTCAAATGTATCTTTAAAAAATTATACGCAAGTAATAGCAGAGATTGATAGAGCGATTTTGATGTCTAGTCGGTTTTGTTACCACGACATAAATATACGTATTATATGGTATTTAACGGGACGTATATTGTAAATTTGAGCTGTATTTTCTTTTTAATGGAAAAAGTTGTCACAGAAAAAATCTTATTTTTAAAATGTGCAAATAAATGAAATTTTGTATTTGAAGAATCACTAAAGAATTAGACATTTTTAAGAAAACAGGAGCAGGAATTGAATGTCTAGTCTAATTTGTTACGCCTTAAAATTTTGACGTTTTTACGCTTAAACGACGTATACAATAACGTCAGAAATAGATATTTTGACGTTACAAAATCTTCCCCAATTCTGTGCGCGACGTCTTAATAAAAATTTAAGTTAAAATATTTCAGACAAATTTCGAAGAATATATTTACATTTGTAATTAATTATTCATATTCATATTGACTTTTCCAGTTAACGCTGGTTACAGAAAATGGTTCTGACGTCAACATTTCTAACGAGGACAAAGAATCCCTGCTCATGTTTACAATGGCGAACTCCCGAGCCCCTGGAGAGAGGAAGGCGGAGCTCATCCGGGCACTTCTCCAGCGGGGGGCTGACGTCAACGCCAGAAATGCAAAAGGACAGACGACGTTTATGTATGCTTGTATCATGAACCAAGTTAAACCACTCAAAGTCCTCTTAGAACAGGTACTAGCTCTATAATAATGTTAATTTTACTATGTACAATTCCACAGTTATCTTGGTTAGTTCCTCCTACTAGAGACGAGAGAATCTTTGTTTACAGAAGGATATATATGTACCTTGAAGGTACCTTATTGCATACGTTTAGGACATTATATATAGGGTTTACTGATTGTTAGAGGTTTTAAAAGTGTTCATTGATTGTCAGAGGTTAGGGTTTACTAATTGTTAGAGGTTAGGATTTACTGATTGTTAGAGGTTAGGGGTTAACTGATTGTTAGAGGATAGGGGTTAACTGATTCATAGAGGTTAGGATTTACTGATTGTTAGAGGTTAGGGGTTAACTGATTGTTAAAGGTTAGGATTTACTGATTGTTAGAGGTTAGGATTTACTGATTGTTAGAGGTTAGGATTTACTGATTGTTAGAGGTTAGGGTTCACTGATTGGGGTTCACTGATTGTTAGAGGTTAGGGGTTCACTGAATGTTAGAGGATAGGGGTTAACTGATTGTTAAAGGTTAGGATTTACTGATTGTTAGAGGATAGGGGTTCACTGATTGTTAGAGGCTAGGGGTTAACTGATTGTTAGAGGATAGGGGTTAACTGATTGTTAGAGGATAGGGGTTTACTGATTGTTAGAGGTTAGGATTTACTGATTGTTAGAGGTTAGGATTTACTGATTGTTAGAGGTTAGGGGTTTACTGATTGTTAGAGGTTAGGGGTTCACTGATTGTTAGAGATTAGGGGTTAACTGATTGTTAAAGGTTAGGATTTACTGATTGTTAGAGGTTAGGGGTTAACTGATTGTTAGAGGTTAGGATTTACTGATTGTTAGAGGTTAGGGGTTTACTGATTGTTAGAGGTTAGGGGTTCACTGATTGTTACAGGTTAGGGGTTTACTGGTTGTTAGAGGTTAGGGGTTTACTGAATGTTAGAGGTAAGGGGTTTACTGATTGTTAGAGGTTAGGGGTTCACTGATTGTTAGAGGTTAGGGGTTTCCTGATTGTTAGAGGTTAGGGGTTCACTGATTGTTAGAGGTTAGGGGTTCACTGATTGTTAGAGGTTAGGGGTTTACTGATTGTTAGAGGTAAGGGGTTTACTGATTGTTAGAGGTTAGGTGTTTGCTGATTGTTAGAGGTTAGGGTTCACTGATTGTTAGAGGTTAGGATTTACTGATTGTTAGAGGTTAGCGGTTCATTTATTTCTAAGGGTTCACGAGTTCCTGGTAGTTCACGGACTGTTGACAACACAAGCTCTTCTTCTTTTTTTTTGGAATGTGTGGTAATAAATTAAACCAGTTCCTTCGGTCTACTTCCTGTTCTTATCGGAAATTTACTACCACATTTTTAAACTCGTTTCAATCTGGAATCGACATTGTTTGAATTCGGTCGATGTATCTGTCATCCCTTTTTGGATGTTCTTTGCTATTTTTAAAATACAAAGCCATGTAATATTGATGTGTCCATATTTACAGCGCACAGTACGTGATACCGGTATATCTATCTAATAATGTGCATTGTGTCTATGCCAATGTAGGCGATGTTAATTTAGAAACCCAAATGTATTGATGATACGTAAAATTGATTGAGTAAACTATATTCTGTAAGATCTACATTAATTGATGCAAGCTCTCGGGAAACTTGAAAAGATGTGAAATTTTTCCTCCTGGCTAATACCATACTTTGGCACTCGTTTGGAAATTAAACAAGTCTTACTGCGCTTGATTGATTTGCTACAAAAAGAATTAACTATCATATAGGCTTACTTATTACCGGCCGCCAGGAGGCGGTCGGTTAGTTGATATGAAAGTTTTAAGTCGCCGTGCGTTTAGAACTGCGGAGTTAGAACAATTTGAATAAAAATATTAAATAACATTCATATTATAGAATATTAAACAAAGATATTCTAAATGTTTAACAAAAAGCACAATAATCATAAAATAAAATTTTTATAAATAATTAGATCTAGGTAAATATTTCATCCAATCCTAATTGACGAACTCTGACATAACTGAAGTGCGGAGAAAATTAGCACGAAGTGTCTTATGTAGGCATAGTCTAAAACAAAGACCACGTTGTATATCAACAGTTTTACTTTCTCTTTTTAAACAGCCTAGACAGGATTTGTTGTACTTATTTTTAAATGCCGTGTATATTTATACATTTCCTATGGAAATTTTTCAAAAATTTGATGTAATATAATTGATTTCTTAAAATCACAGAATCGTACGACAATTTTGTCCATGAGACTAGGATAAAGCGCGTTTTACAATGTGCCAAGCATTTTCCCGCCACATCTCAACACCAAAAGAGAAGAAATGTAGTGGTGGATCTAGATGGATTTGGGGGGTTATTAACATCCTTTAAGAGAGTCACACATATTTCATATTTGTTCCGTTTAAATTAAAGTAAAACTATAGCTAAGTTTAAACTTTAGTTTTGTACTTTTATGTATTAATAATTACTTAAACATCACACTTCCACCAGAGTTCGTTTGTACGGACGCAGAGGTCTATGGGCAGTTTGCTTACACATATAATATTGTACATGCATTATGCATGAAGAAAATCGGCAATGTCGCATGCAAGTATTTCATGTTACGAGGATATTTTAACAGATAAATATAAGAAATTTTAAAAACAGATCACGCAAATTTCAGTTTCGAATTACTTTATCAAAGGAAGAATTATTTGTTTGCGGCCGATTTTTGACGCTTGCGTCAATATGTTTCTTGTTAAAAATCGTTTCGGATCTCTAAAATCACTTTGATACTAGTGTAGCTGCAGATCTGTAGCTCTCCGAAAAAAATATTGATAGACCGGAGAGCTACAGTGCCACCCATTGAAAAAACTGTATATTTGTTGCGCACAAAAAAATTCGCTCGGTTCTTGATTAATTCTTCCAAATTCTTACCTCAACTGCAAAAAAAGGAAGATTCCAAAAAATTCCTCTCTCCTTTATCAATTACTCTCGTAGTTGACATCTGAACGAAGCATATTAGACCGAATTATCTTTGAAACCAGAATGGCAGTATAAATAAATGAAGTGTTCGATGACAACAATATCAGGATCAGGAGGACTATTAACAACAATTATGAGGAATGCTTGGTTTTGGAAACAGCGAAAGAATGTGTTAGGAACATACGGTTAGTAATATTTTGAGATTGCAGATTCAAAAACATGGGAAAATAAATCGAAAACCGAGCGCATTTTTTTGTGCGCAATAAATATACAGTTTTTTCGATGGGTGGCACTGTAGCTCTCCGGTCTATCAATATTTTTTTTTTCGGAGAGCTACAGATCTGCAGCTAATACTAGTGTACTTGATTTTAAGTTGAAATGCTTAGGAGGTTATATAGTTACGACCAGAGAGAACGCTTTCAAACTCTAAGTACTTTGAACAACTCATTGCAGTTAGTAACGAAATATGATTATTATGATCGATCAATAGTTTTAGATTTTCCATTCTTTTTTTCAACATTGTTCATGCATCAATTTGTACACAAAAAGGCTTTACTGCTTCTGAACTAAATAATAGAGAGGCTTTTGGCGTTATCTTGAACCATACTAGCAAATAGAATTAATTGGTTTTGTCGTCTTTAAAATGTGCATTTATTTAAAAAAATTGATTTTTCTTCATATTTTTTCCTAGATACAAAAAATTAAAATAACCCAAAACAAACTATTATATTGTAGAAAGATTTAAATGTGAATATTCAAGAACGGGATGGGAACACAGGCTTGATGTACGCATGCTCGATCGGAAACGAACAAGTTGTAGAAGTCTTGCTGGAAGCTCACCATCAGAAGAAAATTAATATTATTTTTGACCTTATGAACTCCAGAGGTCAGACAGCCTTGGACCGTGCGCAATCCATGCACCGCGAAAAAATATTGAATGTATTTTCAAAATTTTCAATTTCGAGTGACAGTAGATTTAAACCGACATTTTTGAAATCCAAGAGGGAACCGTTATCAAGGACCAAGAAAAAAGACGCAGGAGGAAGGTCAAAGAAGTCAAGCGTGTCGTCAGTTTTGGCGGGCTCCGACACAGAGGATGAGTTAGAAGACTTTGGTAAACTTGTCCGCACTATGCGTGAATGCGCAGCGGAAGTTAAACAATTATGCAACGACCAGAATATTTCGTATGATAAAGGAATTCCAAAGACCCCAAAATTTCGAAAGACTAACAAAACGAACAGACCAAAAGTTGAAAACAAAACTCTGAGTACACCACGCATAGAGATTCATCCCGATTCTGATGGTTCAACAAACGAACAAAAACAATCTGTTAAATCAGCTAACTCTTCTCAAAGTTCTCAGTCAGTGAAAAAGGGAAACAGGAAAGCTACAAGTTTAAACCAAACACTTTCTCCAAAAGTTCCAAATTTAGAACTTCCCAGAAGAGAAGAAACACCCTGCGAAACGTCAGTATTACAAGACAGTGCCATGGTTTCAAAGAGTAAGAGAAGCCAATCCTCTACAAGACATAGTGCTAAATTTCGAGAACTTTCAGTGGACACTATGTTTTCCAAAGGGGAATCAGTGCATTTACATGATCGTGAAATAAGCAGTGCCAATCGATCGGCTACTAGCCCGGCTGTATTGGAGTCAGCTTTCAGGGACCCCTGGTCCACTTTCGGCGACCCACTCCCTGGGATAAACAACTCACCAAATTCCAAAAGTTCACTGTATTTGCCTCCCCTCAATGCAGCCCCGGGAGGAGAAAACGGTAGAGTTCGGGGGAAATCGGGGAAAGCCAATAACGCCGATATTTGGCAGTTACGGGAGGGCCCGCCAGCGTCGCGGGAAATCCAAGATCGCTAAAAAGGAAAACAATATTGTAAATTGAAATTTCCAATTTTGGATTAGTAATAAGCCTTTAATTCTAAATCAGTTATCAGAATCAATATTTTCATAGAAATAGAATGGCTTCATATTGATTAGAAGGCAATCTTAAAGATAGCAACAAAAATAATAATTTTCTGAAAAATATATGAGAAAATCAATTTCATTACTCTTTTTTGAATCACTGGGTATTTGATCCACACGGCCAGTACCAGATTTCAATCAATAGACTTCATTTGAAGAGAAAAGTAAAACGAGAGAGATTAATTGCTAGTTTGGGTAGTTGTCTCGGGTTCATTGCATTTTAAAAGTCGGCAAATACTCATTTCAGGAAGGTGTTGTAATTCAGGGTTAACAGACGTCTTTTAGGTGTAAATTGCCAATTGATCTGGGTATTTCAATAAATCTTTTATTTGGTATAGGAGCAGCGTTACTATTTCACAATTCATCACACGAATTTTCTATTACCCAATTGATTAATTTTTTGTTACGCAACATCTACTGTGTAATTAAAGCAAACATTATTTTCCTATTACTTCCAGGCACATGCTGCTTGGTCGACTAGCCACAATATACATGTAAATATGTTTTAGTTGTTTAACCTTTTCTTGTTATAATGACCTGTTTGTGGTTATTAATAAATTTTTTAACACAATTTTAGGATTTTCCTTTTGTACACGAATAAACTGCACGAGATCTTTAGCAGTTATGGTACTGTCTGGATCCTCGGTCCGCAAGTCGGTAAAAAAATGTCTTCTCCTTTTTTTTGAACATATTTCATTGAATAAATCAAAAGGGTAAAAAAAATGTCTTCTTTTTTTTGAACTTAATATTTTCTCAAATTTTCTGAACATATATATTGCAAATTGAATAAATCAAAAGGGTTGGAAAACACAGTTCTTTATTTGAGAAAAGTAGCAATTTTGTTTTTTATTAATGAAAAAAATTTACATTTATAATCCAGAAAATTCAGAGTAGAAATGTTCAAATGCAAAACCCACTCACTAGAATCGTCAAAGGTGTAGCGCTTAAACACAGTGAAATGTTAATTCTTTTTGTAAATAGGTCGTTAATGTTTACTGTGTGTTCAATTTTCTGGATTTAAATTGTAATATTTACAAAATGTCCACTTTTCTTAAGTATTAGGCATAAAATTACTGGTAAATTTGTGAAAGTGCAAGGATGTGTCGATAAAACGCGTCCAGAAATTCGAAATTTCAATAATTAAAATAAGATTTTAATTATATTTTAGTGTAAACTGCTTAAGCAACATATAAGATATGAAATTCTGCAGAAAATTTGAGAAAATATTAACTTCAAATTTGTGTCCAAGCACCTTTAAAGACTCTTGCAAATTCTTTAAATTTCAATATTACCATAATCACATGGATGAAACAATACATCAATGCACTGTGATACAGACGATCTATCGATACATAAATTTTTTATCAGGTTGAAAACCTCGAACTTTAAACTTTAAAGTGTATTAGTTTATTCTTGCGCAAAACGGAATTGACGTGATTTGCATAGGGATTGATGTCAAATGCTATTTTGATTGATAGATAAGCTCTATGCGATGTGGTGCTCCGATTTGCAGTACCCCTGTTATTTCTGTGAAGCTTTTCAAAGTGTATATTCTCCATTTTTAGGTCACCTGAGTAAACTCAGGTGACCTATATACCCCCGGTATTGCTATCTGTTTTTGTCCGTCGTCGTCCGTCGTGCGTTAACATTTGAACATTTTCAGCTTCTTCTCTGAAACCACTGAACCAATTTTAACCAAATTTGGCATAGAGATCTATGGGAGAAGGGGAACAAAAATTGTGAATTTCGTGGTCCCTGCCCCCATGGGGCCTGGGGGGGGGGGGCAAAAAAACCACTAAAATTAGTGCAATCTTTAAAAATCTTCTTCTGTACTCCTGGACATCAAGCAGTCAAACTGTTAGTATGATTGTAATCAGCATTGAGTCCTCTACCAAATTAAAATTGTGAAATTCATGGCCCCAGGGTCAGGGGGGTTCTAGTACTAGGGCGGGGCTAAATAGGTTATATAGTGAAAATGCATTATTTCTTTGAAATTCTTCTTTTCTGCTCCTTGGCATTAAATAAACTAACCAAGTGCATAGTTGAGTTGTAAATGACTGCCTCTTCCAAAATTGTGAATTTCATGGCCCCAGGGCAAGGGGTTTTAGTACTAGGGCGGGGATATATAGATTATATAGTGAAAATGCAAAAATTCTTTGAACGTCTTCTTTTCTGTTTGTGGGCATTAAATAAACTAACAAAGTGCATAGCTATGTTGAATAAGACTGCCTCTTCTAAAATTGTGAATCTAATGGCCCTAGGGTCAGGGGTTCCAGCGGCAGGGCGGGGCTATATAGATTATATAGTGAAAATGCAAAAATTCTTTGAACGTCTTCTTCTCTGTTCATGGGGATTAAATAAACTAACTAAGTACATAGCTATGTTGAATAAGACTGCCTCTTCCAAAATTTTGAATTTCATGGCCCCAGGGTCAGAGGCTCTGGTGCTAGGGCGGGGCTATATAGATTATATAGTGAAAATGCAAAAATTCTTTGAAATTCTTCTTCTCTGTTCGTGGGGATTAAATAAACTAACTAAGTACATAGCTATGTTGAATAAGACTGCCTCTTCCAAAATTGTGAATTTCATGGCCCCAGGGTCAGGGGCTCTAGTGCTAGGGTGGGGCTATATAGATTATATAGTAAAAATGATTTATTTCTTTGAAAATCTTCTTCTTTGCTCCTGAGTATTAAATAAACTAACGAAGTACGTAGTTATGTTGAATAAGGCTGCCTCTTCCAAATTTGTGAATTTCATGACCCCTGGGTTAGGGGTTCTGGTGTTAGGGTGGGGCTTTTTTGATTATATAGTGAAAATGCATAAATTCTCTAGAAATCTTTTTTTCTACACCTGGGCATTTAACCAATGAACTATGTACATAGTTATGAGAAGGAAGGATGCCTCTTTGAGATTTGTGAATTTCAGAGCCCCTGGGTCAGGGCTTCTTGTGTTAGGGTGGGGCTCTAATGTTTATTTAATGAAAATGCATGAATTCTTTGAAAATGTTTTCCTTTTTTCATTGGGTATTATGCCAATGATCTTAGTATATATTTATGACAAAGAAAGCTGCTTCTTTCAAAAACGGTTATTTTACTGGCCCCTGGGACAGAGGTGCTTTGGGGGGGGGGGGTACATAATCTGAAAATTATTTAACACTTTGAAAGCTGCATTTTGGTATTAATCAACAACATTATGAAATAAAACTTAAATGGTGCCTCTTTCAAAATTGTGTCAGAATTCCATGGCCTCTGGTTTAAAACATGAATCAAATTTAATTTGTTGGAAAGTTGTTGCATGATACTCAGGTGACCTATAAGGCCCTTGGGCCTCTTGTATTATTTTAACCGTTCTCAGATACAAATAAAAAGTACGCACTGCCAAAAATAAGAGAACTGATCCAGGCGAGCTAGAAGAGTTGACAAATATGATGTTTTCTTCACAGAAAGTTTAATTTGATACTAGTAACTACCTATACCTACAACCATCGTTTTTGAAAGGGGAGGGGCAGACCGAGAAAAAGATTTAACTAAACATACCTGCAAAAATTGACAAGCGAAAAAATGAAAAATTTATTTTGCAATCACTCTACATTACCCTTTCATTATCTTATTACACAATATTGCAACCAAAAGTGTGTGTACATGGAGGGGGAGGGAGGGCAACCGTTTTCCTAGTATGTCTGGAAAAAAGTGGAGAGCACCCCCCTCCCCCATGCAACGTGTCTGAATTTCAAATGAATTTTTTTATGTTGAATGTACAACCACTCAATAAACGCAAGTTTATTCTCATAAAACATATCTGGCGACATTCAAGTCGTAAAATTCTCTTTCACCGTGTGGAGGTTAATGATTGTGTAATTAAGACAATTATCACGCACCTTGCAGCGTCATTAACCAACATACTACGGTAACCGGGTAGTTCCTATTCAGGAAAAGACCGATTTGGACCGTTTTACGATATAATGTCCTACATAGCCAGTACACTGTTTATTGGTTACTACAACAATATTGGCTATAAATGTACACAAAACCTTGAAAAGTTCCTGTAAAATATCGATTCAAAGAAAGAAAGGAAGTTCAAATATATCTCATCGATAGAACAAAAAAAATACATCCATATATTAACAGTCCCACAATCTATGGGTACTTTTGTTCTTTGTTCGGGAGGCTGGTATCAAGGCAAATAATGAACAAGGTTCTTTTTGTCAATGGTACAAAATGCCCCTGGGCCTGGAAGGTAACCCGATTGGTGTTGGGTTTTTTTTGTTTGCTAGACGTCATAAAAAGATTTTAAAGGTTATACTTATATATCAGCATATGGTCAGCCCTTTACCGCGGTTTGACCTCATCCCTGGAACCATGGACCAGTTATTATGGTGAGCAGGTATACTGTTTTTCTTCTTCATAAACTAGAAATATTTCCATAGGACATGAATGCCCCGCCAAGGGAATATTAGTAAATGTAACACGAAAATTTGTATTAGTGTATGAAAATTGATCAGAATATGTTGAATAGTGATGCAGTTGAATCGCATACATTAGTATGCATTGATCAGCATATGAAGTTTGACACTAATTTCAGAAAAGTGAGGTCAAGGCCAAAGGAAATGCCAAGGGTAAAAAAAAATGTTGATGCAGTTGAAAAGCTCTCATCAGTGTGTATCAACGTATAAAGTTGAAAAAAAATATTGATTGGTTTCTTTAAAACTAACTTAAACACAACAATCAAATGAAAGGTCAAAACTGTTGATGCAACTGAATTTGCTTACATCAGTAAAGCAGCATATGAAGTTTGACACTAATTTAGGAAAGTGAGGTCAAGGTCAAAGGAAGGACCAAGGTAAAAATGTTGATGCATTTGAAAAGCTCTCACCAATATGTATTCCCAGTCACTTTTATTTGTGAATAAAATTCTGCCTGTGTGTGTGTGTGTTTGTTTGTTTTTAAGCTCAAATCTTAATAAAACAGTACAGAAGATATCAAGGTTTATCTATTTTATTCTTTTAAAGAACATTCCAACATCCTGTGGTCAATTCCCCTGCTTGTCCCAGGATCAGCAAGTTGTTGTGTTACATATCACAGTCTTTTAAATAAAAGTATGGAGTTCTTTACACACATAATCTCTTCAGTTCTAGTCTGCCAATTCAGATAACATGCATATCATCACGTTGCTCCTAAAACTAAACCATAGAATCTCCATATCACTGCTATTAGCACTGCTACTAAAGAAATGACCATTACAAAACTGTGATTGGAGATCTTCTCAGTCTGAAAATGAAAAAATAAACAAGGCATGCAAATTGCATCGAATATATAAAATTTACATACAGAAACTGCAGGTAGATACTTCTGAGAACTTCAGAAATACCCCCTCCATGGGCCTCCCCTCTAACCACTCACCTGGACTAGGGGTGCCCCTGACACCTGGCCTTTCTTTAGGGGGAGAGGAACATCGGGGCGAATGGCATCCTTGTCTGACAGGAGCTGTCCCTTGAGGTAATGTTTCCCCGTCTCCTTTATCTGAACAGTCACCATCTTACCCATCAGATCTTCATCCTTAGGGACCAACACCTGTAGGTAATCAAACACAGGTGATAAAGTGGAAAAGGTACCATAATTTGATTGAAATATACATGTATACTGTTACACTATCACTGAATATTGTGTGATGCATTATAGTATCTTTGTAGGAAAATCAAAAGAAAGCACTTTTCTTAATCTTATACACAGTAAAATATCAAGATCTTTAATGCACCCTTGTAATGTATTATACATGTGTAGTTACATAATTTATCCTTTATACAATCAACCATATGTATACAAAATCTAACCTGGTCATAGAACTTGTTGTGACCGACAAAGTACTGCTGGTCATGTGATATCTCTGTCACCAAAACCTCCTGTATTTCATTCATCTACGTGTAAAATAAATTTCTGTATAAAAATATAATAACCTTTTTTGCAAGATATGAATGTTATATATATATATATATATAAACAAATGAGACAAAATTTTTAATTGGAAAGAACTTTATTCGGTAATAACCAATATTGGCCCCCTGTCTAACCCAAACCAAACTTTGAGAGAGAAATATTTTAATAAACAGGGGGATATATGCTGACATCAAAGCACTGAATATTTTCATAAGCAATGACATAATATGGTAGAAATGACACCACGAACATGACATAAATTTAAAATTTTCATGATTTCTACAGAAAAATGTATATATTAAATTCATTCCTTAAATAAACCCTGGATAATCTATAGATGTACATGTAGTATCTTAATATCTGATATCAAATAAACCCATTTGCTAATTTTTAAAAACATTTATTCTGTCAATACCTTATGATCATATGGTCGGTAAGAATGGAACAACTCAGAGATCTTCTTCGTTCGCTGTTTAACCTTAAAATATTATAAGAATAAATTATAAAATCAGTCATAGTTTGAATCTATTGTGCCAGTTCATTAGAAACATGTTTAATAAATTTTTTTTGAACATGTCTTTGTTATTTTCTTCATTTTTTTTTTTTTGGGGGGGGGGGAGGGGGGGATGAGGGGCACTGCACTGTAACAAATATCACACTGACTGTGGCTAAAAATCAATAATTAGGAGATATTTATGATTCTTGGCATCTTTGACCTACCTTTTGTGCTGGTATTCTTGGTATTTTTGACCTACCTGTTGAGCTGGTATTCTTGGCATCTTTGCTGCAGGAGTTCCAGGCCTGGGAAAGAACTGGTTTATAAACAGACTAGGGAATTTGTACTCCTCTACAAGTTTTAGTGTTTCTTCAAAATCCTGTGGCAACAAAATACACGTCAATTAATGGAATTTATAATCTACAGGGTCATGATTGCATTGTTTTATTCTTAAACACTACATATTGTATATTTTGCTTGTATCAATAGCTTTGCAAATTTTGCTCC
This sequence comes from Saccostrea cuccullata, assembly GCF_032062105.1. Lineage (NCBI taxonomy): Eukaryota > Metazoa > Mollusca > Bivalvia > Ostreida > Ostreidae > Saccostrea > Saccostrea cuccullata. The sequence continues at coordinate 1,221,857 of NW_026940638.1, read as the reverse complement.
AGTGAGAATCCTTCATATAGCTATTTATAATGCATATATCTTAAGCACCCCAAGGGTTTTTTGGGCACCCCAGGGTTATATCTGTTGAGATTAATACAGCTTTGGAAAATCATGAATCTTAATAAATGCATATATCTACCTCCTCTGTTTCTGTGGGAAATCCACAAATCACATCTGTTGCTATGGTGACTTCAGGTACTCTAAAAAACAAACATGAATTATTTTTTCCCATTTCCTTCCAGTAATTTGTCAAATATATTAGTTGTGAACTGCTAATATAACAGCTTGATGATTAATCTGCCTGTACCTTTCTTTCAGGAAGTCTGCTACGTGTCTGAAGTCGGCCTGACAGTACTCCCTCTTCATGTCCATCAGAACACTGTCAGAAGCTGACTGTACAGGGACGTGGAGGAACGCGTAAACTCGGGGATGTCTCAGGATCTTAGCCATCTCCTAAAACATGAAAATCACCAATGAAGAATCTCTACACTCAACAGAATTATATGTTATAAATAATTACACCAAAGTTCAGCCGTCAGAGAAAAATGTTCTATTATCTCAGTCTACACCATGTATTTGGCAATAGTTCATTAAAGAGAGAGATGTCCCAGTTTCTGTGAGTTTTTACCTCGAGATGCTCCAGAATATAAGGAGGGTTTGTCATCCCTAGCCTCATTCTGGCACCCTCCGGAATGACCTCCACAAGTTTCCATAGCAACTCAGGCAAGGTCACCCCTATATCATGTCCATAGGCACCCAGATCTTCTGAAGTCAGCCAGATCTCAACTACACCCTCTGAAATAAGTAAAAGACCCTTATAATGAAGTGCAAGGAATGGAAAATTTTGTTTCGATATAATTTCACTTACCCTCAAATGACTGTTTGGCTCTGGCAACAATTTCCTCTGGGGGATAACTCCCTAACTCCCCTCGGGCATGTTTGGTTTTACAGTATGTACACTGGTTCAGGCACCTAAAAAATTAAATGTATTAAACAAAACACTGAATTTCCTTTCTCATGCCATCTTTTCTTCTTTTATTGAGAAGTAAATTCTTTTCTTTTTACATCATATTCCATTACAATGTATATAAAATTGAAATTCTTTATTATAAAGGTTAAGGAAATACCCTAATTTACTCATTCTACCAAACATTTTAGTTTTGTTTCTTTCATAGGCGGAATAGATATTATGATACAACTGATATGGATACACCTAGTCTGAGTTTTCTATGAGCTGCATCCTTACCCAGTGTTTATAGCAATGATTTCTATGAGGGGGTTCTTCCTGATTTTGGGCAGACTGAGTGATGCCCCTCCTACCTTCTTTCCCTCCTGTTTCTTCTGGCCATATAACCTTACAGAATGACCTGAAACAAAATCATCTAGATAAGTACTCATTGAACAGCATGAGTCTGTTCAAACCCAAAGGTAGAATGAAGCAACAATAGGGAGGTCAAAGTTTTACATAGGAATACACTGGAAAAATCTCTAATATTCCGCAATAAATAAAAGGTTTGGCTTTGAGCTAAAAATCTTCGACTTATTTCAAGTCAATGAAATACAAAAAATTCTGTCAAAGAGAGCCAAATATGACATTACTTTTTTTGAGATTTGCCACAAAATATGACAGACACAAAATACTGTAAGTGTATTATATTTGGCGTGTACGATATTTGGTGGAAATTAGTTTTAGTTAGGCTGCGTAGATTTGTTTTAGCACTATCCGAATGTGCTAGATGTAAACATATAATATACAAGATATTTAGCAATGCACTTGATTTAGCAGATTCTGTTTTCCCCTGTAATTGATAAATAGAAAAAAAACACCAACTTTAGTATGTTTACAGTAACTCCTGAATCTTCTCTCCCAAGCTGGGTATTTTCTACACTAGACAGAGACTGATTTTTTATGAAATGAAAAACTATATGTCAACTTCCTGATTTTATCAGATTTATTTTAATTTTGGACACATTTTTTTCTTTCAAGTTGCATTTGAGAAGGGAGAGATAAGGCCTGCACTTGATTTTCCAGCACATGCATGCTCAACTTCAACTGAAACAAACTAAAACGCTTTGCTGAGTGGCTATTTGTATGCACCAGCAGGGACTTATATGTGTAAGTGATCAGGACAAAGTTGATTGCATTTGTTTTGTTAGTTTATAATCAGGAATTTTAACGAGAATTCAGCGAACTTTTAGTGAGAGTTTTACTTACATTGAATATTGATATTAATTCCTTTTGTATTGAAGGTAGCCTTTATGTTTCAAGCATCATAAAATTGCTATAATGACTTCTTGCTGTATTTATAATAAAATGATGCCAACAAAACAATCGTCCTCATATCCCTTCACTATTGACAGGAAATCAATGTTTCACCTGCTGCACTTAAGAAAAAGTTTTGTGCTTATGCTAAAAAATAATTTGTGAAATACATAATAGGAAATATTCCTTGCAACTGACATGTCTAGATGATAGAAAACAAGTTTTAATGGTAAACTTATCAATTATTCAACACTAGATGGCTCATTCCAGATATTTGAAACAGATAATGGATTTTTCATTAATATTTCAAAAAGCAATATGTACAATTCCTCCCCCACATATGCAGTCATTGAAAATAATGCATAAATTACAATAAAAGTGGAATTTTTAATGAGACACAAACTTAGCAATTCATCCTTAAAAAGGGTACTGGTATATAATTTCAGCAAGAAGTCATTTTAGCAATTATATGATGCCTAAAACTGGCTACCTTCTATGTGGAATGATTTTTAACTAATTTAAATGTGGTAATCTCAAAAACCTTTGCTTAAAATGTACTAAAAATCAATAATCTTTAAAACATGAGATACATGAGAATCAGGTGTCACACTGAAATAATTTTCATTCATACACACTGAGTGACACTGATACACATCATTTTTACTTTTCACCTCAAAAAATAGCAAAATCTTTTGCATAAAGGTGTGAATAAATCATAATTTTCATAGATTCTTAGACTTTGACCTCTGACCTTTCAATGTCTCCTCCACGACCTCTGTGACCCTGTCAATCTGTTGAACTCCTATAACACTAAGGCCCTGGACAAAAATATACTGATATCATTACATGTTCAAAAGAAAGTTACAAATGTAAACTTTACATTTACAACGTACAAACAAAGTGATAACTACCCCTGGTAGGTCTTGATAGGAAGTTTGTAGATATAATATGTTACGTATTACAGGATATGTATTAACAATAACAACATTTTAAGTATTTAATGCATGAAGTAGGATAAAGCCTTAAAATGCATCTAGGTAATTTTCTAGGAATAATTGAGTGGTTTACAATAAATAGGTTCAACCAGAGATGTTTGAAGTGATTAATTTGACAAGAACAATGTTTATGGAAACAAATGATGCCATTTTAAAGTAGGTCAATGATTGATATTTTAACAAAATACCAGCTTGAAGTGAGGGTGTCTGAAATTGAATTAACAAGAAGGGGATGCCCCATATACGAAACAAGTGCCTGCATGTGGTTGTGTAGCTGGGTTATGAATATCTTACCTGTAGAAAATCTGCTCTGAATCTCTTACCTGTAGATAATCAGCTCTTGGCTGACCCTGGGGGACACAGCCAGCTACCACAATTTTCTTCTGTTTCTCTCTGGCCTTTTTTATCTCATTTCTGAAATGATCCTCAGCAGGATTTTTGACAGTACAACTGTTCAGGAGCCACAGATCTGCCAATTCACTGTTATCTGTAGAAATCACAGGGTCTCATTCTAACACATAGTCTCATTTTAATAAAGTCTACTATTTAAATATCTCTTTGGCAAAAAATTAATAAAATCTTAAGATTGAAAAAAACACACGTTCAAACTTGTTTTATGAATGAAACATCTTAATAAAATCAAAATTTTCCCTACATATCTGAATTGGAAATATTGGTTGTTAACAAAGTTATCATGTGGTGGGAATGGTGAATTTAGGAAACTTGGTCAAGTAAAAATTATAAATTGCTATTGTTCAATTCTCCACAAAATATTTCTTATCAAAAACAAAACATGAGCTTCTTCGAACCTGTAATTTTGTAGCCATATGATGCCAGCTGTCCGGCCATATATTCACTGTCAGAATTATTGTGAGAACATCCCCAGGTTTTCAGCCAAATCTTCTGTGTTCCTACAAACATACCAATATAAATTTGATTAATCTTCCTCTTTTCAATTCTTATAAAATACAGAATGTTTCTACCATTTTTCAAATTTCACACTGTTCATTAGATTTGAGAAATGAATGCAGTATGTACTCGTATTGTCACATTATGCACTTGTACCAGTACTGTAATACTGGAATTACATAGTTTGAATATTCTAACTGTGTCTTAGTACAAGCAGTCACCACAGTTAGAATATGTTCTATATACTTGTACCAAATCAGAGCAGATCTGCTCCAAAATGATTTTGAAGATTAAAAAATAGGTTGTAGTGAAAATAATTACCAATTTATTCAAAACAAACCTTTTAAAGATTGTATATGCCCTTTATCCCAGCAAATAATCGAAATAAAGATGAAAAATTGACTAAATTTCTCAACATTTTTTTCTTGCTTCAAATTTACACAACATGTTTACATTTGGAACTGTTTTGGAGTATGCCTGCGATACAGAACACTTTATCAAATTAGCCTGTAGCAGCACGGTTTATTTTTAATGACGGAAAGCTGTATCCGTATACAGACATACCAATCGTTCAATTCGCCATAGAACTGTTAGTATTTACTCAAAAATTGAGGTGAATTAAAAGTAAAATTTTACAACGTAAAGGTATTAATGTCGAATTCAAAAATTTTAGAAAGGAGGGAGTGGGGCAGTTCACAAATTATTACTTTGACCCCCCCCCCCCCAAAAAAAACGGAAAATCGTATTCCGTGGGGGTAGATTTATAATCAACCAACACCTATGTGCATCATTTCGTTACTTGTTGATGAATTAAAAACCGTATGTATACAAGTTTAGAAAAAAAAAATTTAAGAAAGAGAAAAAGAAAAAAAAACTTGGGATACACAACATTTTAATGAAAACATTTAGAATTTTGTATATTGGAGTGCTTTGGATTGTTTTATATATCAAAATGTTTTGCATTAAATCGTAATGTCATCAAAAGATCAGCAAGAGCTGCATAGAGAAAAAAAAACCCTGCGCAATCAAACCTAAATAAAACTTTTGGAAAACAAATTAATTTATGCATCTCTTAAATAATTTTAAAATGATAGATACCTGCACGTCCATCTCGCTCGGCATTTCAGTTGAGAATGCTTAAAATGGGATACTAAATCAACTTTCTGCAAAATCATCTGATTGGTTGGGAGGTATACAATTTTGCTACATTGCAAATACATGTAAATTAGTGAGGTCCTTAAAACTGGTCATGTCACAATATCATTTTAATGATAGAATGTTCCATCTAGGTATTACAATGCCAGGCCATCCTTAAAAAAATGTTTGTTTGGAATTGCCGCCTGGGGGTTTTCAGACCCAGGAGGGAGGGAGGGAATTTTTTTTTTTTTTTTTTGCAAATTGAAGCTAATAAATAGAAACTAAAAATCACAATGAACAGTGGTGATTTTCGTTAATTTCCCTCTTTCTTTTAGTTGATTAATATCATTTTTGTCTAAAATATAAACAGAACGGTACTCAAGTATCAATCTTTCTTCGATGTTAGATTTGCTTATCTATTGAAAGTCAAAGAGCTCTTTCAGCGTCAAACTTTTTTCTTTATTTTAAAAATCTTTTTAAAACAATTTCTTTACAAATCTTTTTAAAACAATTTCATTAGTTTATTTCATAACATTTCTCTTTGAAATTTAGCCCTTCATTAAGACAACCCTTACAAAGAGTGCGAACCACACAAAATTTCTTATGAATAGTTGGAATGTTTTGTGGAAAAACGGGAGGGGGTGCTAGGTATGTTCTAGAGTGTTCGCCATGAATCAGTTCTAACACTAAGTTTCAAAGACTTTTCATACTGACAGACAACATTTTTCTTTTTGTATTTGGGAATAAACATTTCTGACCCATGTAATTTTTTAACTGGGAACTGAACGATCATTTTCAATTTCAACATGACGGGACTTATCCTATCAAGTTCAAAGGGCAATCTATTACAATAGCTCTTTCCAGGTATCGGTGTATCATTCCATTTAATTTTTTATTCACCTTTTATTTTTATGAAGATGCATAAATGTTCTGGTCTTCAACGCTTGAATGTTTTCACATCCACTGATCCAACTTGGTCTGACATTTTGGCGGCTTTCATTTTGTCAAATCGCCACCTATATTCCCTATATCATAAATACTATGAAGAAAGCGTTTTATTGACCGGTGTTGTTAAATTTATGTGAGCTCAAACCCGACTTTAAAAAACTATTTCGAAGAACGAACTAACTTGTAAAAAGCAATGTCTGACATAAGACGGTAAAAAAAATATTTCCAATATTTTGCCAATAAAATTTTTTGGGCGGGGGGTATTTCAATGAGGCGGGCGGCAATTCCAAACAAACTATAATTTTATTTTGGCCCCATGTAAACGCAATTGACTTATAAATAAAGCAAGTCCTTGAGTGAATCATATTAAGACTTGTACCTGGTATGATGCTATCAGCATGGACTGCTTCCTCCTTAGTTTGTCTGTGGATTCGTTTGGCTTTAGGGACAACTTGTCTCTTATTCTCTTGACGGACATCACCAGCAGAGGAGTTCTGGTTGACAATGTCTTCTATGTCTTCAATCAAAGAGGAATCTGCAACTGGCATTGTAACCTGTAAAACAGCATTACAAACCATCAAAACCAAACTATATATATACTATGGTGTTCATAATTCATGCTTAATTTATCACTATATGACAGTAAGATGGAACTGTTCTTTTGTTAAATTGATAAATGTCCTAAGGACCCAGTTTAACGAAACAATTTGTTTCGTGTAATGACTGTCATATGTAGAAAAGAAAACACGAAAAAAAAACTTAAACTTAGTTCATATACCATGAATAATCCAAGATCATTGAAGATGTTGCACAAACAAACCTTGTTTTTCTAAGCCGGAAGTCGAGCGTGCGATATATCTTTCGCTCCTCCTAATTTAGAGAGTTCTTTGCAAAGAGAAAGTAGGCCAAAATTTGAGAAATTGGGGCATGTCAACAGCAGTGGTATGGTAGACAATGAGAGCTATGTCAACATCTTTTTCTCTTTTTCCACTTGAGAAAAGTCTTCCTATCTGTCGAGTTCAGGTAAGTTTTTTTTAAAAGAGGAAATTAGGCAGCCATGGTTATATTTATGTCGTCTGTTCATTTGTACTAATGAACCGTGCAAGAGTTATATAACTGAATGTATTTTTCAACGTTTATTGAAGATTGTTAAAACTCAAAGTGTTATTTTAGTTAGTAAATACCCCTCTTAATGAAAAACAAATAAGAGAAACTGAAAGTGGGTGTCATAGAAATATATCTGTAAGGAACAAATATTTTATGAATTTGTCTCTGTATCTGTATGTATACGTTGTAGTATCCTATATAGGCTTTTTCACAATGGTAAGAGAGAGCGCCAGATGTTATTGGCATCAATGTTCCTGTAGGGCGGTCTTAAATCCCTCTATTGTTTTCGCATGTACGACAGAGTTGGGTAGATGGTTCCACTCAATACATGTGTCCACAAAGAATGAGTGCTGATATTGTGGCTTTCTACTGGCTGGTATTGCTAAGCCTTTGCTGTTGTTGCACACATGTTTTTGTATAATATTTGTTGTCTGATAGTCCTTATATTGTTTTGGTTTGCTTTGGCGTTTTTCTTTGGTATATTTTATGAATAGATGAGGTGGTAGTGCCAGCACCAACCCCTCAACCACTTTGTACATTAGAATTAATCGCAAACTTGTTCTTCTTTCCTCTAGTGTTTCAATAACGAGACTTTTCCTCATAGATGTTAGTGCTCCTGGGTTCCTACTGCTGTAGTCTTTTTTGATAATCTTATGGCTCTATTTTGTATTCTTTCTAACTTGTCGATATCCCCTTTGAGGTATGGGTTCCAGATAGTAGCTCCATATTCCATAATTGATCTAAAAGGGATATATATGCTGTTTTTCTGCATTCTTCTGGGACATTTCGGAGATTTCATCTTAGGAAGCCTAGTGTGTTATTTGCTTTCTTACTGATGTTGTTTATCAAGAGATCGTTTGATATTTCAAGTCCAAGGTATGGGTTGTTTTGTACTTCTTGGAGTATGTGGCTGTTAAGTTGGTATAGTTTTGTTGATTTCTGATTGATTGACATAATGTAGCACTTTTTAGCATTGAATCTTATGCCCCACTTATTTGTCCAGACCTCTAGTTGGTTGAGGTCGTTTTGTAGTATCTGATGGTCTTTGTTGCTCCTGATGGTTCTATATAGGAGGCAATCGTCGGCAAATAGGCATACAGACGAGCTGACAGCGTCTGGTAGATCGTTTATGTGGCATAGGAACATTATCAGGCCGAGTACTGAGCCTCGTGGAACTCCTGAGTCTACTGATTTTTCCTCCGACTCTGTTCCCTCTGCTATTGTTTTCATTTTCCTTGTTGTTAGAAAGTTGTTTAGCCATGTGTGGAGTGTTCCTTGGATGCCATATTGATGTAATTTGTGGAGTAGTTTGTCGTGAGGTATGATGTCAAAAGCCTTTGAAAAATCTAGGATGGCTACATCGACTTGATGTGACTTGTCGTGTTCAGTAAGGAAGTCGTTGAGTGTTGTTAGAAGTTGGGTTTTGCATGAGTATCCTGATCTAAAGCCGTGATTTAAGTTTGTAAGTATGTTGTTTGTTTCCAGGTGTTTCATGATATGCCTGCAGATGATATGTCCCAAGATCTTGCTTGTGACTGAGGTTAGAGAGACTGGCCTGTAGTTTTCGGGAAGATGTTTGTCTCCTTTTTTAAAGATGCTTGATATATTTGCATCCTTCCAGTCTTTTGGTAGCTCCTCTGTATCAATCGATTTCTGCAGGATGATTTTCAAGATTGGTGCTAAGTTGGTTGCACATTCTTGTAGTATATGGTTAGGTATGTTATCCGGACCTGATGCCTTGGATGGATTTGTCTTCTTTAACAACTTTTCTAGGCCCTTCTGGTCGATCGTAATTGGCGCTATATTACGTCTGGACTTGATTCTTGTGTCTGGCATGTTTTCTTTTGTTGGTTTTTAGTGAAGACAGATTTGAATTGTTTGAGTAGTATTTCTGCCTTCCCTTTGCTGTCATTTACCAGTGTTGTTCCCTTTTTGAGTGGCGCTATTCCATTTGCATCTTGTCTCTTTGATTTTACATACTTCCAGAATGGTTTGTTGTTGTTATTCTGGAGACCTTCCATTATATTAGAATTAACGTATTCCCATTCAGCTCTTCTTAGTGTTCTCTTGCATTCTTTCTGGTATGCTCTGTAGTTAGTCCACTTTTTGGTTTTCCTGGCCTGTCTGTAAAGCCTTTGTTTCCTTTTTAGCATTTTCCTATGTTTATGTTTTATCCATGTGATGTTATTCCTTGATCTAGATCTTATTTCTTTGTTTGGTATGTTGGTGTCCATTGTTTTGAACAGCTCTCTTTTGAATGTTGACCATAGCTGTTGTACTGAGTCATTTCTTCTGTTGTTACGTTCTATTGTTGTTTGGAGTTCCTCAAGATCTTTGTTTATATTATCCCAGTTTGCTTTGCTGTATATATAACATTTTCTGGTTGGTGTGCAATTGTAGTGCACCTTGGTGTCCATATCTGTGATGATGATGTCATGATCTGATATGCCTGGTACATTTATAGATGATTTTACTAAAGTTGGGTTTGAGACAAAAACCAAATCCATGAAGAGGTTATCTTCTCTGGTTGGATGTTCATGTATCTGCGTAAAATTGTTCGTACTCATGATGTCGGCGAGTTCTGAGACTTATGTGGAAGCATCCTTGGGTAGTGTAGATATTAAATTGTTAAATCATGACCCCGGGGGTTGGCCGGGGCCACAATAGGGAATCCAAGTTTTACATAGAAATATATAGAACAAATCTTTAAAAACCTTCTTCTCAAGAACCACTGGGCCAGGAAAGCTGAAACTTATGTGGAAGCATCCTTGGGTAGTGTTGATATTAAATTGGTAAAATCATGACCCCCGGAGGTAGGGCGGGGGCACAATAGGGAACCCAAATTTTACATAGAAATATATAGAACAAATATTTAAAAATCTTCTCAAGAACCACTGGGCCAGGAAAGCTGAAACTTATGTGGAAGCATCCTTGGGTAGTGTAGATATTAAATTGTTAAAATCATGACCCCCTGGGGTAGGGCGGGGCCACAATAGGGATTCCAAGTTTTACACAGAAATATATAGAACAAATCTTTAAAAATCTTCTTCTCAACAACCACTGGGCCTCAAAACCTGAAACTTATATAGAAGCATCCTTGGGTAGTGTAGATTCTAAAGTTTTAAAATCATAAAAGGGAAGGAGGTAGTGGGGCCTGATAGGTATAGCAAGAGGGGGAATCTGGTAAAGAACTGCATCACCCAAGTTACTCAGGTGAGCTATGTGGCCCATGGGCCTCTTGTTTAATTTGATTTTTACCCACTGTATTTCCCCTTCTGTTACAAATTCCAGTTTTTCAATTGATGTTACAGATTTTTCTACAAGAATGAAGACACCTCCTCCTAGTGTACCTCTATCGTTCCTGTATACGTTGTAATTTGGTGGGAATATTTCGCTAGATTTAATTGCGTCCTTTGATGGATTTTGTCCTGGTTTCACCCCTTTAAGCCAAGACTCTGTCCCACATACTATATCAGGTTTCAGGTAATGAATGGCTGTTTCAAATTCTTCTCTTTTATCTTTTATACTTCTGCAGTTGATGGTCATAATTCGCAGATTTTTCTTAGGTGGAACATCGTAAGGGTTCCTGTCAGTTCTTGATTTTTTGAGCTATGGTTTTTACGACTGTTATTTTCTCTGGTTGGATCCTGGTGTTTGTTCATTGGACTACTTGCTCGTAGTGGGCTAAAGACTGATTTTATAGAGTCGATGGTTATGTCTAGTCCTGTGAGTCCTTCGTATATATTTGATTGTTCTATTTCATAACTCCTAAATGTGAAAGTATTGATGTTAATGCTTTCGCATTTGCAACATAGCCACTGTACGTTTGATCGCTTGAGTAGTTCATAATCTATGCACGATTTATGGTGCCATATATCACATGCATCACAACATACTCCTTGGCAGTTCCAAGTAACAGGTAGTTCACATAGGCCACATGGGAAAATGCTTTTGTTGCTTGGTCCAGGGTTTAGTTCTGTGTCCCCGGATAATATGATTATCAATAGTGTCAGGTTTGTCGCTTTACAGGGCTCGACATTAACACTTGTCCGCTTGTCCGGTACCAACGAAAAAAAATTACGGACAAGTGAATATTGCTGGACACTTGTCCGATTAGACAAGTGTTTTTTTATGTAAAGAAGTCTTCAAATAATAATTAAAAAAAAAACTATTGAAAAGTTTGTCGGATAAAAACGGAAGCAGTACATAATCCTGAATTTTGATCCCGATATCCATTGCTATGCAAGTTCACACTTGATCAGGATCAATGTTCACTAATTGCAGCCATACTATTGCATGGCGTGGATCTTTAATACAGTGTTTGAGTGTTTGGAATATATTTGATTGATATTACAGATTCACTTGCGAACATTTATGTTGTTGTCAGGACAGGAAGTCTAGATAAAATTTTGTTTTATATGTGTTCGTCTTATTTATCAATAACAAAACTAATAAATCAAGCACGTTTATTTTTTCAATTTAAGTAATTGTTTTCAAGTTGATAGAATAAGATATTCATTGAAATATTTTCGGACAAGTAAATATCTAAATATCTTGGTCACTTGTCCGAATGGACAAGTTGGGAAAAAAGTTAATGTCGAGCCCTGCTTTATTGTTACTGAGCGGGATGTATAGTGGTCTTCTGCCCGCCGTATTCATTTTTTTGTGAAAAAAAGAAAGAAAATTAACCACTTTGATTTGATTTATTACCTATACAATGAATAGAAAGACATGTAAATTTACTGAAGTTTTAACTGGAAAAGTCCAATTTTCTTGAGCAGTATATTTTTTTTAAATATGAAAATTATGGATTCCTTTTGCCTTTCAACCTCTGGAACCTCTCTTTCTCAAGAACTTTTTTTTGAGGTCCCTTTAACTTTGAGAGATTAAGGGTCAACTGTAGTTTAAAGAGACATTATAAATAGCGAAGAAAAAAATTGAGGGATAATTATCAGTCTAAAGTCAAGTGTTCTTATTGCAAGATATCAAGAGACTAAATTATAAAGAAGAGTAAAGTCACAAAGAAGTTTACAGTGAAGGTACAAGGCAAGGAAATGACATCTATTGTGGACAAGCCTGTTAAGTGTCTGTGAAAATGGTTTGATGGACTTGAAAGCTTGAGGAAATAGCAAACAACTGGTTGGAAAAGCTGTGCTGTTGAACATTGACAAGACTGATACTAGCAAAATTTAAGGCCAGAGTGTATGAACTTGGACTACTGCCTAGGCATCTATGCCCAATTACCATTGCCCTCTGTGAAGATCCCAGCATAATAGTAGAGGCACTAGATAGATCTCAATTTTTTGTGCAGATGGTTAGATGTCTAATCAAGTTTCACAAGTCTAGAATGTACAGTTCCTCTTCCAAACTCTAGTTCCCAATATCATCCCTTGTAGAAAATTTCAGATGGCAAAAACCATGCCAGTTCTCACCCAGAGAGACTAAAAACTTAGGAGTTCAAAAAAGAAGGAATATTAAAATGAAAATGGAAGGAAATGGTCATCCAGCCAAGTGTTATATCATGCAAAAAAGAAGATATAGTGGACACAACAGCAGAGGTGTAGCAGGCAGAAGAAGCTGGAGAGTAATAAAACAGAGAACCATGTCATGGTCCAGGTGAAAAATTGGAATTAAGAGGACCTGGGAGGACAAGGCCTGTGGACAAGATTGGCTTCAACAAGGGATGAAAGATAAATACATTGTCATGATCTTGTATTTTTGACATAGTTATGCCCCTTGGACTCAGAAAAATTCCAATTATTTGCAGTTTCTCTTCATTTTCTTTGCAGAGGTTGCACATACTGAATTGAAATATGGAATACAGATTCATCATAAGAATATCTAGGTCGATTTGTTTTTGGTACAATTTAGCAATTTTTGACAGTTATGCCCCTTGGACTTAGAAGCAGGAAGAGAGGGGAGGCATAATTGTTTCACAAATGTCTCTTGTTAACTATAAATGTATATCTTATAAAATTATTTCATATCTAGGAAAATTTTTGTCCATATTGGTATACTTTATACATGTACATGATTTTTTTTTTTTTTAATGCTTTATTTTTGAATATTTTCATACTTACAAAAGAAACAAAATACACACACAAACACACCCTCACACACCACATGCACTCTGTGCACCTTTCCCAAAATACCAGCTTTCATAATTACACCTTAAGTGGTAACTGAAATTATGTATGACAAATCAAATCAAACATTGCCCATTTACTAAACATTTTAGTTCTACAATGAAAATTGCTCTCACAATATTTTTCAATTTTCCTGTAATACTTAAAAATGTTAACAGCTTCTGTAAATTTAGGTATAGTACATTGAGTTCTTGAGTAATACAAATACTTTTTTCCTAACAAGATGAGAAAATTTTCTAAACAACTTCCTTCAATATTACCCAGCATCACCTTTTGTTTTGAAATTACATAATCATTTTCAAATGCTTGATACCAATTTTCAAAACCTTTCCAAAAAATAGTTACATGTTTACAATCATAAAAAAGATGAATCAATGTTTCTGGATCTGTTTTACAGAAAGAACAAAAATTGTTTTCTGCAATTTTTATCTTGTGAAGAAAAGAATTTTTGGCAAGGAAGCCCATAAGAATTCTATATTGAAAGTAAATTATTTTGGTGTCCTTTGTACAAATTGAAGCATTCCGAAGGAAAAATTCCCAGTGTTTTTCTGTAATAGGTTCATTTAAATAAATCTCCCATTTTAACTTTTTGGATTCTGGTGCCACAAAATTCTTATCTTTTATAATTTTATACAGAAATTTTATACTTGTCACGGACATCATTTTTTGTATAACACATTTCTCTGGTGCTGCAAATTGATTGCCTCTTTCTGTCATATAAACAGTTATTTCCCTTTTGACTCTTGTTGGTACTCTTGATACAATGTTAAAATAGTTTAAAAAATTATTAGTACCAACTATTTTTTTAACATCATTAAAACACCTAAATTTTCCATCATCCGACAACAAGTCTTTCAATACTTTAAAACCTTTTTCTACCCAAGTCTTGTAAAAACTCCATTTTTTGATATCAACAAAATTTCTAATATCAGTATATAAATAATCTGTAGCACTCAAACAATCTTTTTTAACAATTATAAGAGCTTTTATAACATCTTTCCAAAAATCATTACCTATATGATTCAAAAATTCTGAGAGTTTTCCTTTGGTTAAATAAAAAACAACGTTAAAATCTTTTTGATTAAAAATACAGGATAATAATTGCTGCCATGCTCCACTGTTGTCTGTAAGGACTCTCTTAACCCATTTAAGTTTTATGTATGAAATGAAGGAGGATAAATGGATCATGTTTAGTCCACCTTCTTCAATTTTTCCTATCAATGTATTTCTTTTTACTTTTTCCACCTTGTATGCCCAAATAAATTGAAATTAAATTTTATTGATCTCATTAATTAATTCCTTTGATGGATTTGGAAGAGCTGAGAATAGGTGTACAAATTTTGGAATAACAAGGGTTTTAATGACTGTAATCTTTCCTATTGGGGTCAAATCTCTTTTCGCCCATGATGCAAGCAATTTTTTTATAGAATTTATTTTGGGTCGATAATTGACAGACACAATATTTTCTAAGTTTTTTGTGAAAATTATTCCTAAGAGCTTAAAGGTATCAGCACTCCAATTAATTTTTAAGTCATCACATAGAGTTTGTTTTGATCCTGCCTTGCTTCCCAACCATACTGCTTGAGATTTTGAAATATTAAGCTTCAAACCAGAAGCATTTCCAAATTTGTGTTATTTTCATGATTCTCTCAAAGACTTTTCACTTCCATCTAATGTTAAAAAAGAGTCATCTGCATATTGTCCTAGTTTGTTTTCTTTCCCATTAATCGATATACCTTTTATGTTTTCATTATTCTTCAGTGAGATTGCAAGTAGTTCTACAGTAATGATAAAAATGTATGGTGCCAAAGGGTCTCCCTGTCTACATCCACGTTCAAGATTAAAAAAGGAGGATAAGTTTCCATTATTTATCACGCAGCTTGTGCTGGTTGAGTAAAAGGTTTTAAACCATTTAACTAAGGAATCTCCAAAATTAAAAGACTTTAATGCTTTAACAATAAAATCCCATTCTAAAGAATCAAAAGCTTTTTCGAAATCTAATAAAAGGAGCAAACCAAATTGTTTTTTATCTTTAAGGTAGTCTATTAAGTCATATAAAAACCTGGTGTTTTCACCTATGAAACGCCCTTTTATAAAACCTTTTTGGGTATCACTTATAATACTGGACAACACATTCTTAATGCGGTTTGCTATGGTACTAGAACCAATTTTGTAATCTACATTTAACAATGAAATAGGTCTCTAATTTTTCATATATCTTCTATCCTTTTCCTCTTTTGGAATGCATGTAATTACCCCCTGAGATTGAAAATGTGAAAGTTTTCCAGTTATATACCCTTCATTTAAAGATTTCATAACAAAAATACCTATATCTTTCCAGAAAAATTTGTAAAATTCCACTGTAAACCCATCTGACCCTGGGGATTTTTTGTTTTTCATATTTTTTAATGATGTTGTGCATTCTTGAAGTTTCAAAAAACCTTCAAATTTTTGTCCATATGATTTACACCATGTGCGGTTTTTGTCAGTAAATATTGAAACTAATGAATATACACGTACTTTTGAATTACAAAATGTAAAGAAAATGTTTTATATCCTGATTAGATCTGTTTTTAGGTAGAAATAATTGCAATTTTTTTGTTCTTTTATTAGTTGTATAGAGAAGTGGTTTGTAAAGAGAAGTATGGACCAGTGTTCAGAGTGTGGCTCAGCCCGGGACACGTGTTTGTATCTGTAAGGGATGGGAGGCAACTCTTCACATTCGACACAAAAAGTACAACACAGGTATAATGCAATATTATTCACTGGCTACATTACAATTTTTGTGAGAATTTATCAGTTTTATAAGACATTGTTGCAAATTAATAATCATGCTTAGAAAGAGATGTACATGATGTAGTCATAGTTTGATTTGCAAAAGGAATATTAAATCTTTGATAAAAATCGGAGATTTATTTATGTCATCTTGCTGAATGGAAAAGTTTATTTTGTTTCATTTCTTCAAGCTGGTTAAAAAATATATAGGTTCAGTGGAAAGTTAACAGTAACTTTAATCATTATCTAAACCAAATTAAATGTTTTTGAAAACTCAGGTGAAATTGAACTAGAATATCAAATAATGTAATTTTGTATAATTTTTAATTCATACAAATTATGATCTTTTTGTTTATACTAAAATCAGAACAAAGTTGGTAAAAAAATTAGTGGTTTGTAACTTCTAAGAAAAAAATCGGCACAAAAGCTAAAAGAAGTTTAGCATGTATTTGCAAAGACTGTCATATTTTTGCATGGTGCAGAAAAAAAACTGTGTGTTAATTTGCTCTTCATGAATTTTACTCTTAATTTTGCAAGGATGAAAACAAAGGATGCCTGGATATACAGAACTTAGATCATCCAATCCTTGATATCTTACCATCTGACTTGAGACAGTGTGTTTATATTGTAAGTATAAAATAACCTTCTCCATCCTAACAAAAAAAAAATGATTTTCTTTTGAATAATGTTGAGAGAAATATTTAGTGTTTGCAGATTTACAAAACTAATAATTCACTTTGTAGGTTCAGCACAATGGTTTTGTACAGTGTTGGAAATTTAGAGCTGACAGAACTTGGATTTTAGAACAGGAATTTAATATATGCAACAGCAATAGGTCAGAGGTATCCAGTGTGTGTTTTCATCCTCTATACAGTGCACTCTACTGGTGTGAAAAGAGAGTTACCTCCTCCTCAGACCACTCTATATATTGTATATGTAGGAGAAAAGTTCCCAGTGGTGATTGTTTTTTCTGTAATATACAGATAAAGATACATTTATTTTCGCCGTGCAGAATCAATTAAGAAAATGGCTTGCATAAGTGAATTTATAAGTATTGTATCAAATACAATTAAATTTTTATCACAGATCCTTGACATTTTAACCATTTTCTTGTGTTGATAAAAAAATCTTTACAATTATAACAATAACTGTATAGAATTAAAGAAATGAATTAAACATCAAGTACCAATGTTATTATCAATCCTACAGATGCAGAGAATCTGTCAGAACAGGAGCTAGGTCCGGTAGAAGCCATCATGCACAACATCTGTCTCTGTCAGCTGTGTCCAATACAACAGGGCGTGGGCATCATTATCAAGTAAGATAGCAAAGATAGTGTCTAGAGACCACTTAGTCATTGATTAAAAATCTCATAAAGAATGATATAATATCTAGGATGTTATAAATTTTAATGTGGAAAAGTAAAAAAAAAATGTACTTTTATTGTATTGTTTCTTGTCATTGCAGAAGTAGGCCCCCTTTGGTTTCAATGGTGATTTTGTGGAATCAGTCTACTAACGTGGTCACCATGTATTCGGGTCCCTATAAGTTGTCAGTGGAAGACCCCAGCTCAACACAAGCCTTTGATTTCACATCACTGGGATTCAAGTTCATTAACATCAGTATTCAGGTTGGTACATACCCCCCGTAGTGGTGTCTTAATACTTCCATTACAGATAATCAAAAAAAAAAAATCAAGAGCACATCACTGTAAAGATTTTTCAGTTATTGCATGATTTCAAAACTATTTTATTAATAATGTAGGTCAGGGATAAATACAGAATGATAGGATATGCATACAATTCTCAGAAGATGGAGTTATCTGTTATTGAGGATGGCAGCATTGTCAGAAAACTCTCTGATGAAAAAGGTAGGCAGGACATTACACTTTTAGATTACCAAGGAGAATTAGGGAAACTAGTCTGATTTCTAATATATAGGCCTATGTATTAGATAATAAGGACAAAATCACACCAAGCTTAAATTCTTTGCAGTTTTTTTTATCCCCATAAAAATTAGATAATATGTACATATACGTGTACAACATGTGCCATTGACAAAGTCAAGATCATTAGAAATGATTGCGGTAAATTCTTTGCATAAGAAAACAAATTGAAGCATTATAAATAGATTCATACTTGATGAAAGAGATTCTATACTGTGATGTGATAGGATTTTTTTAACCGACAAGATAAAGTAAATTGGTAAAAACAAAATGAATTTCTGCCTCAGATCCGCTATAAGTTTGGCAAAGAGAAACACAAGATTCTGACTTGTATTGTAAGGTATTGTATATTGAGTTAGTATTTTCAGAAAAAATTGCTTGTCCATATGGGTCTGTTTTCAGATTAAAATAGATAATGAATATTAAATGCCTGATTTCATATATCATACTTATTGAGATGCTTAATGTACATTGATTTTTGAAACAAGTTCTCTGTAAGTTAGTCTTTGTTGTAAGTGAAGTAGTCTTTGATTGTTCATTTTCTAAGCTTAAAAAAATCTGATTTCAGAAGAGTTGGCAGAGATCAAACTTGACATTCACACGGGAAATCTGGAAGAGGGCACATGGTTTAGTTATCAGGGACACCTGGGATTTCTGAGTAAATCTAGTCTTCTGTAAGTTTGACCTTGACATTTCATTTTTAAAAAATGTAGTTATTACAATGGTTCAAAGCTTTCTTTTAAACTTGAGAATACTGAGATACATGTAGTAGAAGCTACATGGACTGTGAATATTAGCCTGGGTAGCTAAGTAGATAGAGCAATTGACTAGTGATACAAGGTCTGTATAGCTTTAGTACAGGATACCTAGAAAGACTGAGAAGGGTTTATAAGAATTCTTTGTGGAAAATAATGGTTTGCAAGTATTATAGAAACCAACTGTGGGATACTGGTATAGTAGGAAAAAAGGAATGAATAAAGACAGTATATGACTGGACTGGTTATCAAAAATCAGGGACCTTGTATCACTAGTCAGGTGCTCTATCTCAGATCCACTATTGTTTTCTGTATATATTTAAAGACAGACAGGGGATCAGCTTAATTAACTTAACTTGAGAGTTTAGGTTCCTCTAGGCATTTTTCAGCAAAAGTAAATATCATCATTTACACTAACACAGAAATATTATGTTTTGAAATATCTTTGTTAGGTTGTTTGACCTGACATCTGGGAGATTGGTCGACACCATCATGCCACCAGAGGGAGCTGATTTTGAGGGTGTTTGCTGTGGTAGCCCTGCGACAGTAACCCCTGCTGTATATACAGAAAACAATTTATACTTACTCATGGTAAAAACAATTTATACTTACTCATGGTAAAAACAATTTATACTTACTCATGGTAAAAATAATTTATACTTACTCATGGTAAAAACAATTTATACTTATTCATGGTAAAACACTGCTTAATTTATCTCTTTATGTGCATTTATTTACATGTAAATTGGGAAAATTGGCATGTGTGTATACATTGTTTTTATACATTACACAATAATTCTTAGAATTAGAGTTTTAGAACTTATTTTGTCTCTTTGATTAAAGGGGTACATGTGTATAGATTGAACCCTGTCTGTCTCATTATCCTTCTTACACAATTAAAAAACAACATTTTTTTCATGCCATATGTGTAGAGCTGACTTTATTTTGGTGATTAAGAAATGTTCAGAAACCCTCTGTTCACTCATTTAAAATGTTGCTTGAACCTTAATGATTTTCCAAAAGAAATGAATTATACATGTATATTTAAAATACAGACAATTTTAGGATGGCTTGCTGGGCAATAGTGGACAAAAAAGACACTTCAACTTGGAAAATTTATAAAGGAATAAAAGACATTTATGTCATTAAGAGTTATCTCTTTTATCAGAGTATCAATGAACCTTAAGAAAATGAATTGATAAAGATCAAAACAAAAGTGATGCATCTATAAATTTGTATCCAATTTTCATCAGAAACAGAGAAGGAAGGACGAGTGGGACTTAACCACAACTTTGTCAGCGGAGGATTTTCAAACAACAGCACTTCAGATAGCTCACCTAGAACAGGTATTTATTATGAATTTAAACTTATACAGCAAAACTCATTTAGTACGAACATGGATATTGCGAATTTACGGTTATAGCGAGGTCATCTTGGATCCCCAGCTAATAAAACTTTAATGACTTTCTCATACGGTTATAACGAATTATGGATATACATGTAGCGAAGTAATTTCATAGGTCCCAGTGACTTCCTTATATCTGAGTTTTACTGTAAATCCTTATAAATATACAGGTATATATGAAATATCAGTCTCCACAAGCTCCTTTTCAGTAACTTTGGTCTGAGAACAAAATTATATCAATATGCTTAGTTTATTCTATATTTATTGGCATCACAAACCTGTTAATCATGCATATCAATACAATTTTCATAGCATTATTCAATATTTTTGTTTTTCAGGAGAAAGCAGAGCATCCCTCTACAAGTGTTCAGAAAAAGTTATCAGAATTACAGCAGACCTGGACAAAAACAAAAGATCAGAAACCTGCCACAAAACTTGCAGAAATCGTAGGTAAGAACTTAATCATTGTGTCCGCTGCAGAAACAAGGGGCTGTCATGTGGGCATATTATATCTCATTATTTCATCATTATTTAAAATGTTTGTTTTTTACTAGTTTTGCAATAGTAATTCAAAAGTTTTAAAGAAATAAGTATGCTTTATAGTTACAATGAGTGTAATAAATTAAAGTATATTTTTCTTAACAGAACCATATTTAGATGAATATTGGAAGATTGAGAAAATTCCAACTAAAGCATTTCAGGTAATGATTTTGATTTACATGTATTTAGATTAGAGATTTACTACCGTCATATAGAAACAATGCTTGAGTACAAATTTTGTCTTCATATTGACAGAGATTGCAGTCTTTCTCATTTATGAAAAAAACTATGTGAGCTGACATTTACATGGCAATTGTAAACATATCACCTGTTTTTCCTCTATGTTTATCTGAATTGTTAAAGTTAGAATTTTCCATGAAAATTTGAAGGGAAGGGCAAGATTTGCAAGTGGAAATGAATCGAAATTTATCCGAAAAATAAGCAGGACAAGAAGTCTGGAGATTGTGTACTGTGTATAATCTGTGTATTTTGTGATTGACAGCCCTCCAGGTCAGCATGCCCCGCCTCTGTAGATGAGGAAGTTCTTCACGTGTTGGACCCTAAGTCCAGTATCCCCATGTCTGGTCGTCACGCCCGCCTCCTCTCACTGGCCCACTCACACCCTAAACAAGTCCTCGCTGTCCTAGAATCACAGATGGAGTTTCACACAGGTTTGTAGTGGGATTGAAATGGCAAATAACATGATAGGTCAAATTAAAAAATTAAATTAGTATTACAGGATGTTGACTTGTAATAATTGTTGTAATTGAGTTGATGATAGCATTACTATGTGATACCATCTTTATCACATATAATATCAAAAAGTTGAAAGTAATCCCAGTGTTTAGGGTTTTTAAGACTGCTGGATCTCTGACCTTGTAGGTGACATCAGTACGGCCCAGATCCAGCGCTGGCAGTGTATCCTGGCTCCCGATACGTCGCTCAGTCCTGTCAGTAGCGATGTCGCCGTGCCCATGTTTGAACACATCTGTCGTCTGCTGTACAAGCTTCAACCAAACAAACTGGTACAGATTTAATTTAAAATTCTTCCTTGTTTGTGTAGATAATAAAACAGACAAGTATTCTCCAAATATTTTTACTTCTGGCATACATTATATTTTCATAATCTATGAAAAGTCTGGGATGATTATTTGTGTATTTCAAAAATGTATCAAATATTTGAATTTTCAAAATAAAACAGACAAGTATTCTCCAAATATTTTTACTTCTGGTGTACATTGTATTTTCATAATATATGAAAAGTCTGGGATTATGATTTATGTATTTCAAAAATGTATCAAATATTTGAATTTTCAAAAGTGATTTTTATATTTTAATAAAAAGTTAATGCTTCTATTTTATGTAAACACCGGCTGCAATCATTTTCTGACTTAATATCCTGGTAATGTAGTTGCCTCAAATAAAACAGAGTAGAAAATACTAATAATTTGATCCAAAACAAAGTTACAGATCTGTTTACTCTTACGATTTCGCCGTATTTTGTACGGATTTTTAGGGAAATAAGAAGTACATTTGTTTAAAACTGAGAAGTTAGCTTTCGTTATGAACTATCTCAGTTTCATGCTTTTTAATGCTAAAAAAAGATTTCAAACACAGTTATGTCGGTTTGCCAAAACGCCATGGTATAAAATGATCATGACCATGTTATTAAACCATGTTTTAGTAATCAGAAAAGCAGTTGTTCTCCATTTATATATGTAAAATTGATGGAAAGTGAAATCTTACTGGCAAATGCTTAATCTCACGGACAAATCTAATCAAATATACTGAGAGACATTGATACGGGTAAACAGGTCTGAAGTTAATAAAATTTTATTTAAAAGATAAGAGTTGACTTCCTGGTTATCTTTTAATTCTTGGTTATCTATTAATTCTTATTACATGTATTAATCCATTTTGTAGATGCAGTTTGTGAAAATATGCCAAATGATCAATGACCAAAAAGTGGGAGTGTCTGCATTTATTAGAAAACGACAAGCTGTATGTACAAGCTATTTTTCTTGTAATTTCAAGTTTCTTATGCACAGTTAGGTTAATCATCTTTTAAAACTGTTCAAGGGTTTCTGAAATACATCACATTTAGCGTCTTAATAAAAATTATTTATGATTTATAGAAAAAAGATTGATGTATAACAGAATAATGTGCCAGCATTCTTAAGCTCTTTTGATATCAAAAAATAAGATGTCTTAGGAAGTTTTGAACATAATCAGCCATCTCTAACTTGACTTCTTAATTAACCAGATTCAGTATTATGAGCGAGCTGTGAGTTGTGTACAGGACGTAGAAGAAGCAGTTACCTCCCCTGAATCAGCCAAGGCATTTGTCTCACTGCTTCTAGCCAGGTGGGTTATATAGAATTTTACAAATAAAAAATTAAATCAGTCCCTGTGTGAAAATACATGTAGTTCTGATATCAATCTTCAAAGTAGTAAGCTTATATGGAGTAGTCTCCCTCTATCACAGAAACTGTGTGCAATTCTTCACGAGTCCATTAATGAAATATATGGTCTGTGTTATTCCTTTCTTCAGCCATAAAAATCACTTTGTCTAGCATTAATTTGTTTTTTACCAGAGCTGATTCACATTTTAATTCAAAATGCAACATAACATTTTACTGTATGTGTATGTGAATTCATGTATTCAAAATTTAGTGGAATCAAGGGGTATAGAGTTGTTAGGGTAATCATGAATTAGCGCTACACTTGTTCTTGCCTTGTTTTGTATTAGTAAATGATTTCTTAGCAGTACGAGGGTTGATCCAAAAGTTCGTGGAATTTCTTCGTAAAATTTTATAGTGATTAGATGAAAGCAAACAACAGGCATATTCTTAGTGCATAATGCAACAATTCATCACTTTCCAATAACCATTAAGGTCACAAGCCATTGTTGTGAAACCCGGGGGATATGTAAAGTTGTATATGCCACGTCGCGTCTTTAATGTCCAATTTGACTACATATTTCTAATACAGTAATTATCTCACCAACTTATCTTCATTTTTAACTCATATATCAAAATACTACCCATCTTTCCATTCTGTTCCAATTTCAGTAACAATGTCAAGAGAAACCGGCAACGTCCATTAATGCTTTAATATGTCTATAAGCAAAACAGGCCTTGGAAGCCTTTAATCAACGTCCATGGATCACAGCCACACTGTAGTTAAATGCATTTTTCCCAAGCCTATGTCAATAATATATGCGTTTAAGATAGAGTGATCCCGGGATTTTTACAAAACGTATGACTTGACCGAAATTTGATGTAGTCTAACAACTTAAAGATGAACAATAAATCATCAACTTATAAACAAATATCTCTTCATTTATAAAAGATCATCGTCTGACATAATTTTGGATTTATATACCACATAGGACGGTTTAATTCTCATTTCACGTATTATTTAAACAACAAACGGTTAATGACATTTCCACAACGGGCAACTGCCAGAGTTACTATCAAAGATATTTTAAATGTTTTTCAATTTAAAATATTCATCAAGTGTCTATATTTTCATTTGTAATTTTCAACCAATTCCACTTAAAAATAAATAAATTATGAAGAAATTCCAGTTTTGGATCATTATATAAATTAGTGCATTCTTGTCCATAGCCACTAAAATATGAAGCCGTCTGTACAAATACAGTTCTCCAATTGATTTTTTTTTTATTCAGCAAACAAGAGAACTGTATTTACTTCACCGTATATCTACTCGGGGATTATAACGACAACTCACCGCTTCACTTCAAACTCTTCCACCGACTCCTCGACAGAATCAACAAGGTACAACATTATCGGTTTAATCAAGAAAATTTATTTTGTTTTCTTATTATTTTAGATTTAAAATCAATGGTTTAATCAAGAAAATTATTTAGATGAAATCAAATTGGATTTGAAGGGAAAGGTTGGGAAATCAACTGTGCTATAACATTTCATAGTGTATTGAAATTTATTTTCAGGAGAATATTTTAACAGATTACATTGTGAGAACATTTTCATTAATGCCAAATATCAAAAGGTGAGTATCTAATTGTAATATAAAATTTGGTAGCACTCTAACCATTCAAGTCCTCTTAAACTCTTCTGAATTTTATATCTACTTTTAGCTTTACCTCAGTAACACAGCTTATCTCCCCTCGTGACACTTGGAATGCGGCTGAAGTTTTCTCCCCTAGTTCTGTTCCATTTGGACAAGTTAAGTCAATATTACTCAGTAAACTGGTGGATAAAGGCCCAGCGGACTGACTAATCAGGGAATTTATAGACTTAACACTATTTAAGGTTGTTAAATATGCCAAATATTTATTTTTATATTTCATCCTATCATTGTCTTTCAAGAGACTTTAGTTTAGTTAACATATGAATATGTGAATGTAAAAAGGTGCAATACTCATGAAAGATGAATAAAGTGCATTTCAAGCAAACTGTTGTCCTTTATAGAACTGGTGGAAATGGCTGTTAAAGCTAAATTTGTGAACACAACATTGTTAACATTCAATTTTAAAAACATGAGCTCTGGCAGGCTGGAGCTCATATAAACTGTAGGAAATGAGTGTTGTACAAAGATGTATTTATATTTATTAAAAACCTTTAAATTTCAATAATCCTTTTATCAAGGAGAGGAGGGGCTTTTTTCACATCCAAATTTCAACAGCCTTTCAAGGAACATTTTAATTTTAAATGTTACAGTTGGAAATGGGAGGGTAGCCCCCCCCCCCAACTAGATTTGCACCATTGAAAGAGTTAAATGGTTTTGACCCTGTCAATCCGTCTGTCTTTCCAACTTGTACATTCTACATAACTCTTAATATGGTTGGAGATATGGCTCTCTTGGAGTTTAACCTAATTTTGCAAGCATTTACGCAACTAGAACCTTGGCCATAACTTTTAGAGCTTTCATACTTCACACGTGTATTTATTAGACCTTTCCATTTTTCCTTTGGTCAAACTCCAAGGTCAAGAAGTCAAATACATTCTGTTTGTTGGTACCCAAAAGAAAGGCCTTGTCACAAAAATATGAGGGTTAAACAGATACTAGTAAACAGACAGACGAACCGGTAGGGCAAAAAGTAGATACCCCGAATCTTCCGATTACAGGGGCAAAAATACACTGAGTTAATTAAAAACTCCATGTGTTCTTACTTTAAATATAAATTGATAGGGTAACAGCTTGTCTCCACTGAGATTTTCGGCTGTCCTGTTGACTTTTTGAATTTAAGAAAATAATATTTTATTTAATCAAAAATTACACTTTTTTGATTTCTACATTGTTTTCAAGTTTTTAATATAAGCATATAGGCCAAAGGCTTTATTATAAGCTGAAATATTTTATTGGAATGCTTTTAACGTTATATATTTTAGTGCCTACAATACAATTTTTTTAGCAGTTTTTTTTGAAATAATTATTTTTTTTTTAAAATAAATATATTTTTTACCCGACATCGAAATTTTGTTCCTACGAAATTACAGTCACTGAACTCTGACCTAATTTTTGCAGCGCTTACGTGTTTCTTTTTTTAACCTCGGTGATTTCCAAACGGATCGGTTGGTCTATTCATTGGAATTACCACTTTTAGGTAAAATTGGACATAAAAATACTTTATTATGCAAGAAATTTTAGACAACTGAACTTAACAATGCAAAGAATGTTATTGAATTTTTCTTGCAAAAACTTGAGACTGCTTGAATTTTTAAAAATAATTCGATGAATCATCTACACAAATATAACTGCAGTGGGGGCATTTGATTTTTCTTTCTTTCTTTTTTTTGTTTCAGATGTACAAAACAGATAATCAGTCACAATGTTAAGACATTTTTATTTTTCATTGAATGTGTTTCTTATTAAATGATGAATACATTTACAGATGTATTGAAGAAATATGTTTACAGGTTATAAATATCAACGGAATTCCCGAATTTAAAAATAGACACATTGTGATGCGCCTAATTTAGAAATACACATAGGCGGATCCAGAGTGGGTTACGGGGGTTTAGTGTAATGCTAATGTAGTTATGTATGAATAATATCTGTTGTAAAAAGAAAATCCCCCCCGTACAAATAAGGATTTTCAAGTTCTGTGGTTTAGATTCCTTTTTTCGGAGAAAATTTTACAGAAAATCCATATATATTCCCCCTGACCGCCCCATTCCACTTTTAAAAACGGTAATATATACGGTCATGTTTTCTAAATTAAACGTATTTAAACGTACGTTTTAACAATTCTTTTTTCCTCTTCACCCCCCCCCCCCCCCATTTAATAAAATTCTAGATCCCGTGCCTGTTACATATACACTGTGCATGGCTACATATATATTTTACATATGCATTGCTTATGTTGCCTCTACCTGTCACTCAAACTAAGACGAAGCTTTAACAGGTTAGCAGACCCCCAAAAATCCTCTAGCTATGAGACATTGCCAGTAAACGAATATACCTCAAAATTTATAGTAAAAGAGACAACGTCTTCATATCAATACAGGGACATAGTATCGTCTCCAAACTCGATTTCAGGATGGGGAAGCAGGAATGGAGTTACCAATTTTTCAAATACATTACCAAGATTATCTGTGATGCAACAAAAGGGGGAGACAACCATCCTTTTTATAAACACATTTAATTATGTGTCGGATCAAAAAGTAAAATAGAATGTGCACAATGGCATTATGTAACAAAGATTCTAGTGAAGGTCTCGTTTAATTTCAGTGGTAAAAGAGGAGTTGTGGATAAGAGATGGGTACTCCATTGCGTAACACACGAGCGGACGAATGTACAGACAGACGGACGGACATCCTAATCACTGTAGATATACCCTCCCACTTTTCAACTGCGGGGGAGGGGAGTTAGAAATAAAATATTATATTTGATGGAAAAGTGGGAAGGGTACCACCCCACCCCACCACCCTGCAACTAACCTCCAACGATCCTATACACGTGTCCACAACACACCATGCAACATGCAAAAAGTTACATACAGTGTCATTTCGAAATCACGAAATGTCAAAATCGCACACACACCATATGAAATTATTTTGGAATATCATCAACATATCAAGCACATATAAGGTTACGTACAGTGTCATTTGGACATCGCGAGACTAAGAATATTCAGAAAAGTGGGGGATCTCTTCGGTGCCAGGATTGACACAGAATCCGGTATTATCCGAAAAAAAACGGTCCTTCAATGAGACTCAAATCCGCAACGTCAGGATAATCTCCTCACGCTTTGTGCCACATGGTATTAAATCAAATGAACTTCAAATGAACACGTACTATTCTTCAAAATGAGCATGTGCTTTTTGTAAAACCAAGAATTATTCAAAAACTTCTACACGAGAAGAAAACACCTGCTGCGGCGTCAACATTAGGTTTTATAATTCACGTAATTACTTCCATTCTGCATTGTTTGACATGTTAGCGTTGTTGGTCCTATACATAACCCCCTGATCGAGGAGTACCAGTGGTTTTCTGTCAGGATTGTCCTTCCCTAAGATAACAATGCAGCTACAGAAACCTGAACACGAGAACAAAATGGTGGACGATTGATATGGAAGACTGATACCACACATGGTGCTGATAGTATGACGAGCGAATTTCTCAACCTGATAGATGTCATTCTATCAAAAATAGGCCTAACACGTAGAGTTGGGTGCTGTGACATGCGGGCCCTCAAGAAAACAAAAAAACTAGCACACGTGGTGAGAGAAATGGAGCATTACAAGA
Source organism: Saccostrea cuccullata (assembly GCF_032062105.1). Taxonomy (NCBI): domain Eukaryota; kingdom Metazoa; phylum Mollusca; class Bivalvia; order Ostreida; family Ostreidae; genus Saccostrea; species Saccostrea cuccullata. Next base: position 1,193,195 of record NW_026940638.1, on the reverse strand, counting down.
TCGAGCTAGATACTAGATGGACAGGTAAGGGGTCAAAACAAATACCGGTAGTTTCAGGACATCAAAAACTCTACCCTGGGAGAACTGATGAACATCATAGTAGAGGAGTAGCAATAAACACAACAAAAATTCACAGAAGTATGTTAGAATGGAAAACTATGAGTGAACAAATGATATCAGCTAGATTCAACTCATTTTTTTGTCAAAATAACTGTAGTTTGCACCAACTGCAAGTTACTTTGATGAAGAAGATAAGAAAGCCAGTCATTAAAATATATTTGTTTCATGCACTCCTACCCACATTTTTCATGTTGAGTACATGTAGGTAGGTATATAGGTAGTTGTTTTCCAAAGAAAAGAAAACATCATGGATGAGCAAGTAAAGAATTAGGAGAATGTAGCAATAGGGAGAGGTTGTGCACTTTCTTTCAAGAAAACAAATTAATAACTGGTGGGACAATATTTAAGCGCGTAGTCATCCATAAGGCAACATGGAACCCTATGATGGTCATACGTAAAATCAAATTGACCATGATTTTCATTGTAAACAAGAAATGGCGAATAGCCTCTTGGAAGAGGTTAATTGAAAAACAAGGAACTGATGTGGGAAATGACCACTCATAAGTTCAAGTTAAATTGAATGAAAACCAAATCAAGGAGAAAAAAATCGAATACCACCACCAATATTAGCATTCAAAAGCTAAAAAGACAAAAAGTAATGAGATTTTTTCAATTAAATGCTCAAAATAAGTTTTCGCTTCTCAAGAAATGCTCAGATGAAAATGATATGGAAACATTTAAGCATTTTATGACACAGAAAACGAAGTCTTGATAACATCGGTCAGATAAATACTGTAAAATCAAATATTTTCGAGGGGTCAAATTTTCGTGGTTTGAGGAAAAACTCTTGGTTTGTGGGGATTTGATTTCTTGGATGTAGAATTGTTGCGTAGTTGTGTATGTAACATTTTACGTTCCGTGGTAGACATGAATTCGTGGGTCTCTTCATACCTCGAAAACAACGAAAATTAACCCCCAACGAAAATTTATGATTTCACTGTACATTACATTGATACATATCCACCAAGTGTTTAAGGTATAACGAACCTCAAGATCAGTCTCTTTTGGCTGAAGAACACTGGACACCTACCATCTTGAAAAATATTCTACAGATGTCGAATCAGAAGACATCAACTTTGTGGGGAAAGGACTTAACCTTAATTCTCTCTGTGCCAGGAGGCACACAAGGCCTGAACATCTCTTTTTCACTGGGGTCGGTCTGAGACTGCACGGCGTGCCGTGTTCCAGGATTTCCAGCCAGCATTGTTTCGCTCCACCTCCACCATCCGTCGCCATGTTGTTTTGGGGCAACCTTGCTTCCTTCTCCATTCAGGCGTCCACCCGAGGGCCACAACACAGTCATCCGTGGGATCCTTTCTAAGCGCATGGTTGATCCAATTCCACCTCCTCCTCCTCACCTCTCACCTGACGCTTTCTGCTTCTGCCATCTCCAGAACTGTTTTGTTTGAGATATGCTGTTGCCATGTGACCTTAAGGATCCTTCTGAGGCATTTGGACCAGGCTCTTAAATAAGGAGACTTTCATCTTTCTTCTGATGTCTGTAGTGTTCCAGATGTTGGCTAGCCTCCTAAAGTATGCACTGGCCAGTACTATCCTCTTCCTGATGTCCGCAGTTTCTCCTCCATCCTCGGTGACATTGGCGCCGAGGTTTGTGAAGCTGTCCACCTCATCGGCCTCGCTGCTTCCGACTGTCAGGCTGATTTCACCCTTGCTATTTATCTACATCACTTTGCACTTTTTGGCATTCAGCTTCAACCGAACTTTTGCGGAGTTTTCTTCCAGTTTTGTTGTCTTAGACTGAAGACGGTTCATAGCTGACAATAGTAGGGCAATGTCGTCTGCAAAGTCTAGGTCTTCAAGCATAGTGGTGAAGTCCCATCTAATTCCTATTCTCTTTCCTCTGACAGTCTGTTGCATCACCCAGTCTATCACTAGAAGGAACAAGAAGCCTCCTTGTTTGACACCAGTCATCACAGGAAAAGGGTCTGTGGTCTCGTTTTCATCGATCACAGGGCACTGAAAATTGTCATACAGGGCTCTGACCATCATAATCAGTTTGCTGGGTATTTCATATTTCTTCATGATGACCCAAAGGCTGTCTCTATGCACCCAGTCGAAGACTTTCTCAAAGTCCATAAAATGGATTACAGTGTAGCATTCCACTCGCTGACTTGCTCTCGGATGTTCCTGAGAATGAAGATCTGTTTGACAATCCCTCTCCCTCTCCGGAACCCTGCCTGCTCTTTCCTCAGGGTGCGGTCAACTCCAGCCTGTATTCTGTTAATGATGATCCTGTTGAGTGCTTGCTGGCTAGGGGCAGCAATGTGACTCCCCTGCAGTTGCTGCAGTCCTGTAGGTTGCCTTTCGGGGAGAGTTTACAGATCAGTCCAGGTGTGCTTCAATTCCTGGCTGCTCTTATCAAGGTCTGCCTTTAACATTTCTGCAGTTTTTTTTTATCTGCTCCATTCCTATTGCCTTCCCATTCCGAAGCGTCTTCACTGCGGTCCTTATTTCCTGCATGGTGGGTAGCTCAACTGAAATGTCTAACTCTTCTCCCTTATAATGTTCATCTTGTGGTGGTGACTCTGGAGTGTCTCTGTTGAGTATTTCCTCAAAATGTCCTCTCCATCTGGCAAGCCTCGCTTCTTTGTTTTTTAGTAGCTCTCCATCTTTGCTCTTCACCGCTGCTGTTTGTTTATTACTCTTTCTTAACAGCCGTTTTACCGGGTATTGTGCTGTACAGTTCCTTCTGCCTCCCATTCTCGGCTGCTTTCTGTGCTTGCCAAGCTTTCTCTGCCATCCATCTCCTTTTGTCCTCTCTCGCACTTTTCTTGACTGCTTTGTCTTTCTTCCTTTAATCTTCCTTTATCCTTGTCTTAACTCTTTCTGATCTTGTGCTCTCTATCTTTGTCTTGATGTCTTTTCTTTCATCTATCAAGTTCCAGGTGTTTTCGCTGATCCAAGGTTTACTTTTGCCTTTCCTGTAGCCAAGTACTTCCTTTGCTCAATTCACATATGCCATCTTTTGTTGTTCCCAAATTGTCTCGATATCTTCAGTCTTTTCCCTGTGCTCTTTTAATTTCTTTCTCACACAGTCATTGAACTTTGCTTTTACTTCGTTGTTTTGAGGCATTCTACATCCAATCTTAGTTTCAACTTGTTCTTATTCTTGTGTGTGCTGAGCTGTAGCCTTATTTGGGTCTTCACCAGGTCATTGTCGCTGTTGATATCCGCTCCCCTCTGATCTTTGGTGTCAAGAACAGAAGATCTCCACTGTCCACTGATGAGAAGATGGTCAATCTGGTTCTCAATGTTCCAGTAGCAGACACCCATGTTGCTTTGTGTATGTCTTTGTTTGGAAACAGTGTTCCTGTGATTACAAGTCCGTTGATCTGACTTAATTCACACAGTCTTTCTTCATTCTCGTTCTGTGTTCCCATTCCATGGATACCCATAGTTCTTTCATATCCATTATTGTCACTCCCCAACTTGGCGATGAGGTCCCCCATGATAAAGATGTCGTTCTTATTACATCCACCTAAGGTCTCTTGTAATTCCTGATAGAATTGGTCTTTTATTCTCAGCTTCCTTTTCATTATGTGACACTCTCCTGTATCTTGAATAAAACCGTGCTATCATGATTCTCTTACTGACATGTGTCCATTCCATGAGTGACTTTATTGCCTGCTGGATGATGATTATGGCAACTCCTCCCATGCAGTTCTTCATCCCCGCTGTATATGACGGTCTGGCCCGAGGCAAATCTCATCTTCAGAGCTCCTGTCCATCTGCACTCACTGATTCCTAAAATGCCCAGTTGGTATCCTTCCATTTCTCTCGCAATCTGTGCTGAAGCTCCTCCTCTATACATTGTTCTCACGTTCCAGTGTCCGATGGTGAATGTTTGTTTGGGTATCACAAGGGATCTAGTCGGACGCTGGGCTGCCCTAAGGCTTTCATCCTCGTCTTCTTACTGCCATTATTGGCGGCGCCCGCTTCACCCGGTTTTTTTTTTTGCTCTTTTATGTCCATTGTTTCTGTAACTGTGGATTTTTCCTGGAGGAGGTAGTCGACCTCCTGCCAAACCCCCTAGCTTGGAGAACCAGTGGTTTTCTGTCTTGGTGTCCTCCCTGGCTTTGTAATTAAACTACTAAAAAGAGGACCCCTCAAACTGCAGCAACAAATTGGGCACTTGGCTAGCAAAGATGCAGCAACTATAAATACATGTAGATGCTGCTGCTCTCGGTCACAATAACAGTTCTGAGCAGAGTGATACTTAACAGAATCACAAACATAGAACAAACATAGAAAATCTTCTATTGCAGAGAGAACAATCAGGTTTTAGAAAGGGAAGGTCATGTGCGAACTAGATATTCACTCTCTGACAAATATCAGAATAGATCCACCTTCCATTATGTTTATCGACTTTTCACAAGCCTTTGATAGTGTTTATCGCCTAACTTTACAAAAAAATCTCAGTGGATCAATATGGGATCCCAGAAAAAACTCATCTCCATCAGGAAGATGCTGATGCTGTACATGGATACAAATCTAAAAGTTATCTGCGAATCAAACATTTAAGAATTTAAACTGAAGACTGGGGTAAAACAACGGTGACTGTACTCCTCTCTTCTCTTTACATTCGTCACTGACTTGATCATACGAGAAATCACCAGAATAAGCGGAAGGGAATCACTGGGGATATATCAGACATGTTGTAAGACATGTTGTCATTATAAATTAAGACATTGTTATCAGATGTAACCTATCATTGAGAACTTTGTTTTATGCTAGATTTGACTTCAGAACCTTCGGTCTTTTTGATATCATATACCGGTACATAGGGCTCACAATGGTCCAAGATAACTCATCCCTAGGCACCTGATACAATCAATTTCCGCTACACGTCATGCAGATTCCATTTAGATGCTTTGGATGTTTCATGATGTACTTAAATTAGTGATTTTACAGTGTTTGATAACCGAACTAAATATATTTCCTTTTGTTTTAGTGTCAAGGCAATGTAATTAATGCAAAAAGAGTACCACAAGGAATCCAACAAACAGAAAATTGATGAAGAAGAAACTGCTGACGATACCTTACAAAAAGGTCTTAATCTAGAGGAAGAAGGTCTAACTAGAGCCGTACAAGAAAGCGAAAAGCAGCAGTCCATCTTACCTTTGGTTAAACAGGAACTCAGTCTTAAGATCCGCTACAAGCGACTGTCTGAAGGAAAAGAGGAATTTGTTTATGAAGAACCCAAACAGCATCATTTCGAGGTAGAAATCACGAATAGTAAGAATGATCGGTACTCGGTGTGGAATGGGTGGCGGTGACAGTGACATAAATTTCATTATCTATGTGTCCGACTTTTAAAGTTTTATCTGGTTAAACAGTGCAGAAATTGTAGCGAACTCTTTGTATATTTCTTTTGAAATTTTGGGTTTAAATAACACTGAGATCACCCTATTTGATTAAAGGAAATCAATGATTGAAGAAAATGAGAGTCCAAAGCAACTACAGCCAGCAAATTAAGCGTATCTTGATATTCAAGAAGAACGGTATTAATATGTAAAATCGATATTCAATTAAGTAAAAACAAAACAGTCATCGTGTCTCTTTAAAATTGCATTTTTCTTTTTGTCTTTGTCAAAAGGAACTTCGATTTTTTTTTAAGGGCAGAGAGAAATCTGCTTATGAAAATGGCAGAAAACAAAAACATAGGGTAGATAAGAGTCAAGAAAGGAGCACATTTTGCGCTCATTGGAATCCCAGCATCCTTTTAAATACTTCAATGTAGAACCAATAGAACTTTTTATAAAAGTATTTAGCAACATGACAAATCACACAATAAGAAATTAATTCGCTACATCCCTAAAGTTCAGGTCAAGATTTTTTTTTAAGTCGACCGAGAGAGCGGGTTTGACCTTGTGGTGTGCCTTGAGTTAATGCGGCTATAAACCATCCATGCAATTATGTTGTGTTGAACATTTACTGGCTCTCATTCTTTGTCTTTTTAGAACCGATTACAAATTGCTAAATCCTGACTAACTTTGGCGTTTCTGTTTTGAAATACTAATTGCTTTATTGTACAGGTGTTCACTACTTTACTTGTATTATTCTGAACTACTGGCATATTTTTTGGTATCTGATATTATTGTAAAACGTCTCATGCATATTCAGTGAATATAAATAAAAGATTCTCATTTGAAGCTCACTGAGTACGAGAAGCAAAAAATCGAGGAGCGAAGACGACAGAACAGACAGTCAGCACAACGTTCCAGGAAAAGGTCCGAGGATTACGAAGAGAAACTAAAACAGGTACAATATTTTCGTATTATTCAGGAACTGTATTCTAGGTAGCGTTATTTTTTCGATATTCTCTTTCAGAAGATCAACATTCTCTCAAAGGAAAATATTAAATTGTCAAAGGAGAGGGAACAACTGAGAAAAACTAAGGAAAAACTGCTGCTAGAATTTCGGAAAGTTGGTTGCTTTCCTTCGGTAAGGGTTTGTTCTTGTGGAATCAAGTTAAAGGCAAGTAAAAAGGTATCAGCAACTGAAACACAGTCTTCTTCAAAATGACACTCATCTTCTCTCCACAACATCGCCGGAAATTTATTATGAACAAGCAACTGCAGTGGAAAAATGGGAAGGCATCAACGATAACTGTGAAGCAGCTTCCTCCAGTTCCTTTGAATGCAATTACCGTATCAATGTTGACGTTGACACATTACACAGTTTTCGAGTGTATCGATACAATATCTGCATATGCTATGTGCAGTGTCGCGTTGTATAACCTGGTTACCAGACCTCGCATCTCGTTTTCTTCAAGCTTGCGTCCCGCACATAACATGTTTCTGTGCATGTTTTTTTTTTGCATTCTGCAAGATTTATAGAAAACTTTTACATCATGTGTTTGAATTTACTTAAATATGCGAAACTCTTTACAATTAATTGGGCAATTTGCAATTATATATGTGTAGAAATGACGTGTTCGAACATTTCATCCGGTTTTCTTGCTGTCTATTTCCTACAAGTTCATGTTTATAATGCTTTGAACATTTAAGGAAATACTTTGTCATGCATTATTTGTGTGAAAAATGTGTAATTAGATCTACTAATTCCTGTAATCTTACTTTGAAGAGCGTGCATATAAGATTTTTTGTGGAATTAATAACAGACATTGCTATTTTGAATTGTATTTATTTTTAAAATACATGTATTAAATTATATATGTCCCCCGATATCTCACATTTAAACTGTCAAAGGGTTTGTTTTGGTCATTTGTTGTTCGAGATCCTTGCCAGAACTAATTTCTTTTTCCTGAACAGATTTTGGTTTCTTATGGGTATAGGTCTATAAAGCCAAATTTGGATTTACCTTTAGGGTAGGTTTCAATTAGCCAATTTAATAAAGTTGAATTGTTTGGATGCAGAAAATGGGTATAGAGGCACTTAAACTGTGCATCGTTATCTTTGATCAACCTCGGCTGAGCTGCTTTAGGAACAACAGGAAGAAGGGAGGGGGTATATAACAATAAGGCATGATAAATGCTCCTTGGCTCAGTCCGAGAACCGTGTCAGTTTTTGTACTTCTAGTAATGTTTTTATGTCCCTGGATCGAAAGATCCCGGGAGTATATTGTCTTTGTCCTGTTTGCCTGTCTGTTGTCAACTTTAACCTAGCCAATAACTATAGCGCTGTGAGGTGTAAGTGTATACCACTTCAGTCTACGTCCCACTCCAGATTTGTGTTACCATAGGGGGCATAGTGTTTCACAAAGTCATCTTGTTTTTTTTTCTTTTTTGCAGAAGAGTAAATACGTAAATCATGCAAAATGAAAATAAAAATTAAGTCACTCAAAAGTAGAGCTATTTTTGTTGTGAAGAATCGGTGCCATTACGCAAAGCTAGATACCAATCATGAATGTCCATAAAAAAGTCATATATATGGCCGTATAGAACCCCCCTTCCACCAATAATTTTGCCGATAAGTAGAATACTATAGAAAACATAACTACTATTCGCTTTTTGCTCAAAAAATGTTTGGTAGTTGATAGTGCCTCCAACTGAAAAGATATGGCTGTGCCAACCCCACACCTTCGGAGGTCCTGTTTCGCAATAGGAGCTGGCACGAAAAAGGTCCCTCACTGCTCAATGGCCTTAACGACGTTCGATCCTGATATTTAAAGTCTTAAACTTTTTTTGCCAAGTGTATTTTTAGTTTCTACATACATAGCTTAATAAAAATTCAATTCAAAAAATGGGTGTCAATACGCTTCTTTTGGCGCTACAGTACATTTAATATGACCTTTTTGCACTGAAATTTGTGTCTTAATTAAAAATTAAATTTTTGACGTTTTCCTTCCAATATTTTTATCCAATTAAAGCATGAAACAAAATGAACTCTAAGTTTGTTTATAAAAAGACACTTAAAAATTGTGACTAAGAAAAAGTTTCAAATTGCTTCGCATAATCAATTATTTGACCTTTCTGCACTGATAAAAAGTTATTTTTCTGGCATTGAAAATTTAATAAGCAAGAAAATTATTTTAAAGTCTTAAACTTTTTCTGATTTTAAGCAAATAGGTCAAATTTATCTTGAATATTTAGAAAAGAACATCAAAAGTGGGGGTATATGATGTAATTTTTTAGATATTACTAAAAAGGTGTCAATTTTACGTTAAAATTGGCTCAATTTTTTCCCGGATTTTCAGAACATATTTACTATATTTGTCACATTTTGTTCATAGAATTCATAAGAAATAATTAAATAGATATTTCAGAACCAGCATAACACATTTCACTGCAAAAAACAGTTTTGTTTGCAACCAGGATGGAAAAATAGGAATCCAAAATTAAGGAAGGTCCATACTTTTACGGATCCGGTTTTAATTTTACACACCAATATAAAATTCTGATTATCACTTTTTTTGTAATAAAATATTTTGGTTGCTTGAAAATAATTTAATAAGTATAAATTTATTGATTATAGTGTCAATTTGAATACAAAGCATTTAATATATACTATGGAAATTAACACTTTACACTTTGTCCAAAGGATTTATATGCTTTTAGCACATATACAGACACAAAATTCTTAATTGCCTTTATGAACCTAATAAACCCTTCTTATTTTTTTAAACAAACTAACTTGTGATCTATTTTTATAGATTTTAGGTCTATATCTTTTTAAATTTTACTTTCGTTTTAAATTTTATTAAAAATGATTGAAAAACTTGATATTCCAAAAATGGGGGTATACGTGTTCAAATGGCCGTTTTATTAAATTTTTCTGGTCAATCATAATAAAGTTTGTGTTTTTGTTAACCTTAGATATGATTCTTACTAATTTTAAAGAAAAAATGGCATGTAAACAATTTAGATTTTGAGAATTATTAAAAATAAAGATATTTTGAGATTTTATTCTTAAAGAAAGATTCAACATAATTTTTTAATGTTTTCCAGGAAAGATTTCAAATATTCTCCTGGCAAATGAATGTTTTTTCTTTCCACAAGTTTTAATATAAATTTGATGTGATTTGGTGCATAGCTTAATAAAATATGATATCACACTTCTTTATGTTTAATTTTGGCTGTTGAATTTTTAGAGGTATGTACTCAGAGACATGTTGTATGAAAATTAACCTGCAAAGATATGTCTTTTACGGCTGTTTTAGTTAGTTCATGAGTTATTCAAGGTATTCAAGTTAAAAAAGGATCAGTTTGACAGAAGATTTTGAAAGTACGGTTCCGCCACAAAATATAGTCCCTAGCTTAATTCTACTTGAATGGAATTTACTCGCGGTTTTTTCATTGAATATAGTTAAATTTGCACCGTAGAATTTAAATTTAATGTTAGAACTTAAAAATGATGCAGAATTTTATAAATAAAGGACCTGACCAAAATACGCTAAAAATCTCAGGATCGAACGTCCTTAAGTGCCGAGTATAGGTCAAATTTTGTGGCTCTCCATCGGCAAGTGGTGGCGTCTCCATATGAGTGAAAAATTCTCGAGAGGGACGTTAAACAATATACAATCAATGAATTAAATGGTTTTGTACTGTACCCTTATTATAACCTTATTAATAAGGATAAATGGTGGGGGGTTGTACCCAGGGTACATCTGTACCCGGTATCATCTTGAAACACGGTACCAATTTCATGTCATATATGCGGGCGACGAAACATATTTAAAAACAAAATGTGTTTGTGAAACACTGGTGTCCATACTGATGTATGGAAAAGATTGGAGTTTCTAAAATACAAGTCAAAATCCAAGATCGAGGTCAAAATTGTTGGTTTCCAGAGAATGGTTTCATTTACAAGGAATAATTGAACCTGTCATAAAATAAAGCCCTAGTACTGACTGTTCAAAAGTTATGGTCAAGGTTAATTTTTTTATTAAGTGGATCAAACTCTAAGTTTAATGTCAGAAGGTAACAAGATGAGTTTGTGAAACACTATGCCCATGCCCTCGATGGTAACACAATTCTGGAGTGGGACTTAGACTGAAGTGGTATACACTTGTAAGATTTTTAAGGGTTTCAAATGTAGACCAAAGGTCACTGTTAAGGTCAAATGGGCAAAATTTCTGTACCAATGGAAAGGTCTTGTCAAAATGAACACTCGTGTCAAATATTTAAAAAGCATTAACTTTGAAAGCGCAATGGTTACATGGGCAAGGTTAAAGTTGACAAAAGACAAACGGACAGGAAAAAAAACAATACACCCCCTGGATCTTTCGATCCGGGGGCATAAAAAATATTTATACCCATTAAAGGTCTTGTCACAATAAATACCCATTTGAAATATGAAAACCCTAAGCCTAGCTGGTACGTGGCATCAACTGTTTTTAAGTGTTGATCAAGATTAAAGTTTGATTTTTTTGGAAAAGTGGGTCAAACTCCAAGGTCAAGAGGTCAAATTTGGTGGTACCAGAAGAAGAAAGGTATTGTTACAAGGAATGCACCCGTGAAATATGCAAGCCTTAGTCCCACTCATTCAAAAGTTATGGACAAAATTCAAGTTTTTGCGGGCAAACAGACGGACGAACAGGACAAAAAACTTTTTACCCGAATCTTCAGTTATGAAGGCATAAAAATATTTGTTTATAAAAGTTGCAAGAAATTTTCCTCTGAACAGCTATGAGCATTTTGTATTCTTTGTTCACCCAGCTCCTTTCTGAAGATTGTAATGGATTAACGAGTTATTCGCGGAACGGTTTAACAAATATTTTCTAGTTCTCTGTCCTTGATGAGGTATTTATAGTCCCAGTTCTTGGGATTTAACCGAACTCAAAATATCCCGGTAACTGATCTGAAGTGCATAATGCGCATGCGCCGTCGCAGTACCGCAGTCTATATCATCATGGCTGATTCCTCCAAGGACAACACGGCTGCGGCGGCTCAGCCTCAACCTACATCCAAATTTGTATGGAAATTGTTTTATTCTCATTAATATCCTACATATTTACATTTTCAACCTTTATTTTCCTATTTATTAATATTTTTTGACATTTTCCCAGTTACTGGGACTTATCGAGATCGGTTAAATCCCATTAACTGGGATAGTATATACCTCCCTTGATTGCAGTCCGGTCTAGGGAACGAGTTTAGAACACTGACGTAATACACGTGTTTGTCAAGCATGTTGAAAGTGTTTTCATTCCCTCTTTCTAAAACTCTGCAGATAGCTAGACTAGGTCATGGATTGTTGGAAAAGAAGTATGTTCTTTTTTAATTCATGATTTCTATGAAAACTGGTTGCATTAAAGCGTTTTCACCTTTTATCGATTAGTCAGAATTTCCTCTAATCTTATGAAACAGATTAAACTGATAGTATGCAAAGCAGATACGATTTAAAAAGACTTCTAACTCTGTGAAAAAATAAATATTTTAAATATCTTTACTAAAACCGTTAGCTTATTTATTCAAGGAAATATATCTGCTGGATCCTTTCTGTTGACCTTGCCATGCCGGGTGCAGTTTAGGAATAAACCACCAGATGGTGTCCCCTGCTAATTAAAGTTAAAGTCGGTATATATGTAAGACTCCAAAGTCCGATGGTGACGCCAAAGTCCGATGGTCTGCGCCAAACCCTGATGGCTCGTTGTCTTTACGAACGCCAAAGTCCGATGGCTCGTTTCGTATGAGACGCGCAACGCTAAAGTGCGATGGTCTGACACGCCAAAGCCCGATGGTACGGAGGAACAATTAACATTTTTGACGTCACAAAAGTCCAACGTCATGACGTTCTTCTGCATTCAAAATCCAATATTTACATTCAGTGTAATTTTCTTAATGAAATCCATGACGTTCAAATCTCTATAACACACGTGAAATCTTGTCACCCCGCGTTAGGATACACAGTAGGAACTATGCATTTTCATTTCTTCATGAACACTAAAATGTACATTGTTTGACAAAATTTAATTTAAAAAATTAACCCTGTTAAATTAACATAAAAATAAAACAAATGTGCATTTAAAATTAATTTGTCAATTTTTTTTCCTCGCAATGTTCGTTTGCATTATTTAACTTTACGTCGTCACAAATGGCTCTTACATCTATAAAGCACACCAGTTTTGAAGGGCGCTAAATTCACATTAAAGATTATCGAAATAAACAATTATGAAGAGGAAAAATTAAAGAATATAAATATAAGTATTGAATTCATATTTTGGGATGTCTTCGGTCCTATAACACACCTGGCCGTGCCGACAAATTATCATACCGTGCTAACGCGCGGTATTCAATTTGTCGGCACGGCCAGGTGTGTTATAGGACCGAAGACATCCCAAAATATGAATTCAATGCTTAATTGATTCAGTACTCATCTCCTATACATTTTTACTGATATTGCTTTTTGTTTTCACCCATCAGAGGTATTAGGGTTAGTCCTCGTACACCATTCGAGTGATAAGGGTTAGTCCTTGAACACTATTGTGTTTCTTCGAACCCATCCGAGAGATTTTAGGGTTAGTCCTCGCACACTATTGGATTGATTTAGATTAGTCTTGCACCCACCTATGATAGTTAGGTTAGAGTTGATACTCATTGTTCAACTGATAAGTCTTAGTTTCGCATCTACATCCAAAAGACAAGGGCTAGTCTTTGTATTTATTATATTTTGTATTTATTTATTGGCATGGCTTGGCATCGCATTTTTGAGCAGTGGTACTATGACGTCATAAAAAGTAATTGTTTTCTGCGCCATCAGACTTTAGCGTGTCAAACCATCGGGGTTTGGCACAGACCATCGGACTTTGGCGTGACCATCGGACTTTGGAGTCCCATGGCACTTTGGAGTCCTACATATATACCTACCATATAGGAAAAAAAAACATTTTGCTCAGTTCTATGGAGTGATGGGGTGGCACATAATTGTATTTATTAATCTATTTGCTGTTTATTAAATTAGAGACTAAAGTTTTTAGTCTGACGTTTCTACGAATCTCAGACCAGTGTCACACAAGTTGATTCAGGAACTCTTACCTGGACTTCGATTCCTTGTTTTCAATATTTTGATGTATAAAGGCTGAATTGGATTAACTGCCCTGTTCAACTTTTCACTTTAAAACTTTGGACATCCTTTTAACAACGTTCGATCCTGATATTTAAAGTCTTAAACTTTTTTTGCCAAGTGTATTTTTAGTTTCTACATTCATAGCTTAATTAAAATTCAAATCAAAAAATGGGGGTCAATACGCTTCTTTTGGGCGCTACAGTACATTTAATATGACCTTTTTGCACTGAAATTTGTGTCTTAATTAAAAATTAAATTTTTGACATTTTCCTTCCAATATTTTTATCCAATTAAAGCATGAAACAAAATGAACTCTAAGTTTGTTTATAAAAAGACACTTAAAAATTTGGCAAAGAAAAAGTTTCAAATTGCTTCAATTATTTGACCTTTCTGCACTGATAAAAAGTGATTTTTCTGGCATTGAAAATTTGATAAGCAAGAAAATTATTTTAAAGTCTTAAACTTTTTCTGATTTTAAGCAAATAGGTCAAATTTATCTTGAATATTTAGAAAAGAACATCAAAAGTGGGGGTATATGATGTAAATTTTTAGATATTACTAAAAAAGTGTCAATTTTACGTTAAGATTGGCTCAATTTTTTCCCGGATTTTCAGAATATATTTACTATATTTGTCACACTTTGTTGATAGAATTCATAAGAAATAATTAAATAGATATTTCAGAACCAGCATAACACTTTTCACTGCAAAAAACAGTTTTGTGTGCAACCAGGATGGAAAAATAGGAATCCAAAATTAACAGTACTGTTATAGTTCAAAATAGAAAAACTGATCATTTTCGTCTAAAAAACCTTCGGCCACAAAACATAGTCCCTAGCTTAAATCTACTTGAATGGAATTTACTTGCGTTTTTTTCATGGAATATAGTTGAATTTGCACTGTAGAATTCAAATTTAATGTTAGAACTTAAAAATGATGCAGAATTTTATAAATAAAGAACCTGACCAAAATACGCTCAAAATCTCAGGATCGAATGTCCTTAAGTAACTATATTACTATAAAACTTTTGTCTCTTAACTTTAAAAGGTTTAAATCCAACAAAATATAAAGTTGTTGATTTTTTATAGCAATGTCCTATTCGTTTAAATCTCAGATGCTGAAGAGGTCCAGCAATAGTCTGCTTCAAATACTTCATATTACTATTATTTCCTATAGAAATATAAGTTGTTCATTTTAAATTACAGATGTTTTGAAAAGGCAGGAAATTCTTTGAGAAGATTTTCAGTGTGTTCAATTCTTCAGGATGATAAAGGAAGTTTAGATAAACTGCTGGAAGCCCGAAGCACCAGAAACAGAACAGATAAGTACAGGTACTTATAGAACAGTGAATGTGCTGCTTTTATCCTGATGTGCTATGCTTAAAAAAAAAGGTTTAGAAAAAATTCTCAAAAAAAAACACATTAAAAATGATTTCCTTTGTTTTAGATCAAACAGAGGTGAAGACTACTTCATAGGAAATGGTGTCAGGAAAAATGTAGGCTATGGCAATTCCTGGAATGATTTTCTTGAGGACATACCAAAAGAAAAACAAGAGTTCACTGAATTGGAGAAAAACTTCTATTTGGAACATGAAGCTGTCAGAAACATGACAGAGGTAATATTTACTATGAGATGTGTTGCTGCAGTATTTTCTGCAGTACATATCTTTTAGTTATTTCAAATAGATTTACAGTAAAACTTGGTTAATTTATAACCAAGTCACTGGGACCTACGAAATTACTTCACTATATCCTTAATTCATTATAATATCTGTATGAAGAATTCGTTTAATTTATATATCTTGGGATCCATGATAACTTTGCTATATCCATGAATTCACAATATCCGTGTTCATACTAAATGAGTTTTACTGTAATAAGTTAATTTGTGATGAGGTGAAATAGTGATGAATGATTTACTTTCAAAACCTTGGGTAGGTGGTTATTAGATATTTTAGATTAAAAGATTTTGAAAAAGACTTCTAATTTGTACTTTATTTTCATCAGGAGGAGGTCAAGATATTCCATGAAAGACATAATGTTAAGGTGTATGGGGATGTTCCTAACCCTGTGTTAGATTTGGATCACGTAAACTTTCCAGGTTGGTAACGATACTATACAATTATTGCTGTTTTTTGAGGTCAATACAATGATTTAGCCATCTGAGGAGTACAGTATTCACTGAGCCCGAAGGGCGAGGTGAATATTGTACTTCGAAGATGGCTGAATCATTGTATTGACCGAAAAAACAGCAATAATTGTTTTATTATATGATTCACTGATAAAATGATACAGCTCATTACTTGTTTGCATTTAATTAAGTCCTATGGAGAGAACAATCATAGGCATTTATGCCTGCTGTTCAATCCATTTCTATGAATAAAATATATATTAAACTAAACTAATTAAGTCCTAGCCAAATACAAGAGAGAAGTAGAATTAAAATGTGAATAAACCGTACCAGTCGTATCAATTTGAAATGTTTTTTTTATCAATTTTAGTTGCCATGAAAAAATATATAATGTCAGTCTTTTTTATAGGATAGATTTTGAAAGGAAGGTGTATTTCAGAGAAAACTGACTGCCAAAAAGTAAAAAAAAAAAATGTTGTTCAGTAAAAGTGTTGTAGGGGGGTCCCTAACCACCCTCACCCTAAAATATATATTTGCTTATGTTTTGTTCACAACAAAAAAATCATAGTCGTTTAAATAACTTGTATCAATTTGGAATTTCCCAATTTATTTTTAGATCAATGTAGAGTAAATAAATCCTTCTATTGACCTGGAACGTCACGTGCAGGTCAATACAACGTAGTATTTTTCTAACATAGTTGGATCTCAGCCAATCAGAGAGATGGAAATTATTCAATCATATAATAAAATCTCGTTATTTACCTCTCTGTGAAAATTTTTCTTTGAAAATTCAAATTTTATACAATTTCTCTGATAAATAGATGCCACTTGGGAACAGACTAAGACTAATTATGGGTACACAATCATTAGTCACAAGTGATAAAAATATAATACAAGTGTACGAATACTTTTTTCAGAGGAAATAAAGACAACGCTAACAAAGAATGGAATTACCACACCGACAGCCATACAGTCTCTGACATGGCCTATTGCTTTATCAGGGCTGGACAGTGTAGGGATCGCACAGACTGGGTCAGGGAAAACACTCGGGGTAACTATATTAGGAATCTCTTTATATTTAAATGAAACCAGTATTTTGCTATAACTATTTTATTCTTTTGTATGAATGACACTTGATGATATTATGTCCTGTTTCAGTTCATGTTACCAGCAATAGTGCATACACTGAATCAGAAAACAACAAAACAGAAGTTTCCAAGACGACCGAGGGTGAGTGATGATGATATATGAGTGTGACAGTGTTCTCAGTTAATTCAAATAAATTAATCAGTTACATGTAAATATAAAACCTTTCATGCATTCAAGGAAATTGTATGAGCATAAGCTATTTCAGTCTTGAAGGACAAAATTTTGCATATTTTATATATTTTTTATTCATGAAAGGTACTAATTTTGGCGCCTACAAGGGAGCTAACTCAGCAGATTGCCTCGGTCTCCTTCCCCTACTGTAAGCCATTTAAGCTGAGGACTGGATGTTTGTATGGAGGATCCTCCAAGTCAAGACAAATGCAGGAAATTTTAGGTTTGTCCCAGCATAATGGAGATCAGTGTTAAATATTTACATTACCTGTAAATAAACATATCTGACCCAGTATATTAACAAGCTCTTTACAGATTGTAAAACAATACAATAGTTAGGTGTTCTAACATACTACTGTAAAAATATACAAAACTATAAATGTACCGGTAATTAAACACATCTATCCCAGTGTATAACTGAGCTCTCAACAATACAAACACATCTCTCCCATTATACTAGTGAACACTGTACAATATAGAAACATTTTAAAATTAGTTTGTCCCAGTATATTACTGAACTCTGTACAATGTATGAACATTGTATAATTCTGTCCCAGCTTATTCCTGAACCCTATAAAATGTATTATAAACTCTGGGCTTTTTTATGCCCCCCTTCGAAGAAGGGAGGGCATATTGCTTTGCTGCCGTCCGTCGGTCTGTCGGTCCACTTAGTTTCCGTTCATTTTCTTCACTACCGTTGCACATACTGAAATGAAATTTGGTATACAGATTATCAGATGAATATCTAGGCCAAGTTCTGTTTTGGGTATGATCGTACCATTTTTTACAGAGTTATGCCCTTTTGACTTAGAAAAATTCCAATTATAGTCTATCCATTTGTCGAGATATGAGTGGACATGTATCCAGTTAAAGATAATTAATGAGCTTAGCATGGGAAGTTGGGCATCTCTGATCATGTGTTATCTATATCTCCTGAGAATTTGACAACAGAGGGAAAGATCTCTCTTCTCTAATTCTCTTAATTGTAATTTATTGCCTGTCAAAACATTTATTTACCAGCCTTTTTATGCCCCCCTTCAAAGAAGGGAGGGCATATTGCTTTGCTGCTTCTGTTGGTCTGTCAGTCCACTTAGTTTCCGTTCATTTTCTTTGCAACCGTTGCACATATTGAAATTTGGTATACAGATATATCACATGAGGATCTAGGCTAAGTTCTGTTTTGGGTCTGATCGCACCATTTTTATACGCCCGTCTTAAGGCAGGACGTATTACATGTATGTTATAGGCTTCATGTCCGTCCGTCTGTCTGTCCATTCTTGTACGGCTCATAACTTGAATATTATTAGGCTTAGGATTATCAAACTTTGTCAACTAATACTTCTTGGGTAGACGGTGTGTCGCGCACAAAAAGTAGGTCGCTCTGACCTTTAATAAAGATGCTAAAGCCAAATATGGAAAAATCCTGTCCGGCTCATAACTAGAAAACTATTAGACCTAGAGCTTTCAAACTTAGCAAAAGTATACATCTATGGTAGAAGGTGTGTCGCGGTCTATTTCAAGGTCACTGTGACCTTTAATTTAAGTAAATTTTTAAAAATAAACTAAGTCTTTTAAATTTTAAATTTCATAATCCTAAAAAATGTAAAAATATAGTTGTATCCTTATTAAAAAATGTTAAATTAAGTAAAAACTTATTTTTTCATATTCATATACTTTACAGCAATCTGTAACAAATGTTAATGTTTTGAGAGGAATTCAGTTTGTCCCATGGGCATAATTATCAAGCACTGGTCAAGAAGAATTTTGGTAGCAGAAATTTGCACGTCAAATTAGAGAGAAATTAATGAGTTTATTGTAAAGCAAGAGCATCTCTAGATATGATCATGCAGCTGTGTTATCTTAATTTATCTCTTGGGAGTTGGGTAAAAAGAAATGGCCTCATAGTTGCTTGTGTTAATTAAGAGTTCTTGATGGCTATAGTTCAGATAAAGATCTTTCAATTGGTGTAATGTAATTAAAACAAATTGATGTTTTAGTGTATGATTAAAACTAAATTAGTATTGTATAATATAATTAAAACTAATTGTATATGTGTTCATTGAAAAAAAAAAAATACATTTCAGTTTTTATATATTTGCAACAAATTGCAGTCATGACTTACTTAGAATTTCATAATCTAAAGAATAATTTATTTTTGATTTTTTATTAGACTGTAGCATTTCCATTAATTCATAAAATATGCAATAAACAATTTAAAGCTGCAGATGGATATTTGTTAAGTTCTAACACAGCCAGTTAAGAATTACATGATGTATTATTTGTTATAATTAATCCCTGAAATTAATCCTGTAAGTCTCTTAGAGATGTATGTACAATATTTTAAATTTGATAAGAAATGGAAATTAGATCATTGAAATCTGCATGTGTCACTCTGTTAAACAAGGTTACCTGATTTTCTTGCACCCCAACCAATTTATGATTATTGAACAATATTTGACGGGCATATCAAGCTGTGGCAGGGCACTTTATTGACAGAGTTATGCCCCTTGGACTTGGAAAAATTTCAATTATTTGCAGTTTCCATTCATTTTCTTTGCAACAGTTGTACATACTGAAAGTTTACTGATATTTTACATGAATATCTAAGTCAAGTTTTGTTTTGGGTACCCCACAAGATTTGTACATTCTCTGACTTTTTCACAAAAGAGCGCACTAAGAACTATAACTCTTCAATAGTGGAAATAGAACGTATTGCACCAATTTTGACAGAGTTATGTCCCTTGGACTTAGAAAAATTCCAGTTATTTGCAGTTTTCGTTCATTTTCTTTGTAGAGATTGCACATACTGAGATGAAATTTGGTACACAGATTTCTCAATTAAATGTCTTTGTCAAGTTTTGTTTTTGGTACAATCGCACCATTTTTGACAGAGTTATGCCCTTTTGGACTTAGAAAAATTTCAATTTAGGGGGAGGGGGGCATAAGTGTTTTACAAACATCTCTTGTTTACAATATGGATTATCTAGATATTAATGAATGACATTATATATGATATCTTCCATCTTGTATTACAGGAGGCCTAGATATCATAGTTGCTACTCCAGGCCGGTTGTTAGATATTCTGAGAGAACAGTCCATGTTGTTAGAGGACGTGTCATACTTAGTGCTGGACGAGGCAGACAGAATGTTGGACATGGGCTTCGAACCTCAGATTAGGAGCGTTATGAAATATCTTAGTGTAAGACAGAGAAGAACTTATCAGATTACTAAAAGTACTGTAGATCACTTTATTTTGCGACACCTTATTTTTGAAATTATTATCTCTTTATTATCGAGAAAAAAATTCCATGAATTGTGTCTATTGTTTTACATAATCTTAAGAAAAAATAATAAACAAGAGAATGAAATTTTTTAGGGCACACATTGTATCGCTTAATTACGCAAAAAATTAAGTCCTCATGAATTAAAAGTAATTTGCAGTATTCTTCCATCTAGTAAATGTTTTATTAAGACTTTAAATAGCATTTTTGATGGTATTTTGGAGAGAATTATTATGAATTCAATACTATACCTGAGTCCTCTTAAGTTATCTGTAAATTTACATAAATTTGAGCATGTTTAGACCCAGAACCTCTATTTTTACAGCCATTCAGACAAACAACAATGTGGAGTGCCACTTGGCCTGTAGAAGTCAAAAATCTGGCCCAGGACTTCATGTCTAATAATGTCCAAGTTCGTTTGGGACACTATGACTTGACCATTAATAAGAATATCAATCAAAAGCTGATCTTGGTTGATGATGAAAATGATAAACTATACAAGTAAGATTCTCCTTTGATTTTGAAACTATTTTTAAGCTAAGAATCCTTTTCAAATTAAACTGTTAGGTTTAGCAGTACATGTGCATGTATAAGTAATGTGTGGATAATATTTTAGATTTGTGGATGAAATGAAGCAAGTTTTAAGTGAGCCAAACTCCAAGGTTCTGATCTTCACCAACACCAAGGCAAAGGCTGATAATCTGGCATTTAAGTTGCACAAAGCTCTCAAGTAAGTGAAATCAAAGTTATGGAAATAACCTTATATTCAGTGTCTACAGAGCTCTCAGGCAAAGGTGATCAACTGAAGGAGGCTAAAATTCAGGTAGATAATCTGATATTGTAGCTCAGGTAGGAGAAGATACCAGTTAAAAAAAGTATGTGATTATAAATTAATGACCCTCTATATACTGTTCGCCTAGGAGTTTCAATTTTCTTGTTCTTTTAACCAGTAAGAGTGATTTGTTTATTGATTTAAAATTGAGTGAATTATAGTTTATGGACAATGGTTTCTTTTCAAAGTTCCTGGGGGAAGCAGATGCCCTATGCTTAAAACCTTACAATCAATTTATTATTGTCACCCCCCCCCCCCCCCCCAAAAAAAAAGAATTTTTGTATACAGAGGATCTTTAGGAAACCAATGCATTTGATTATAAAGACTGGAATGGTGTTTGATTGTGATGTCCTGTTACAGGAAGAAGATAGTGGCTATACATGGAGATATTGGTCAGTTTAGTAGAGACAGGGCTCTGAAAGGTAGGTACTAGATGTACAGGGCCTTGATGTTGACCCCATGATCTCTTATGGAAATGAAAGGATGAAGCACTTATCTCGCATAATAATTTTTTGTCGGTATTCAGATTTCAGGCTGGGAATGGTACCAATCTTAGTGGCAACTGATGTAGCAGCAAGAGGAATAGGTATGGGTGTATATTCAGTTTTATAATTCCTGCAGTGTGTAAAAATAAAGTAAAAATAACAGTTTCAAGCACATGTGGTTAAAATGTCACTCAGATAAAGGTATAAACAAACATTTATAGCAATCATATTTTTCAACAGATTCTATGCATTAATTATATCCATAAATAGAAGAATGGTCAGAAGAATGAGCTCCTTGTTTATTTTTAGCATTTGTCCGTTGATCGTTGTAGACTTCTATTTAGGGAACAGACCTGTTCATTATTGTTCATGAATAGGGATTCAGGGATTTCTTAATAGATTTTGTTCACTCTTGTGTGAACCTCTTTTAAATTGGTCTATTGATTCTTTCAGATGTTACAGACATTACACATGTAGTGAACTTTGATTTTCCACGAGACTTGACGGATTATGTCCACAGAGTTGGACGTACCGGACGAGCGGGAAGGAAAGGCGAATCTATCTCCTTCTTCTGTCTGTTAGAACAGCCTAATATAGTGAACAAACTTGTCAAAATACTTAAAGAGAGTGGTCAAGATATCCCTGAAGAGTTAATGGAAGGTACTTTGTTTGCTTTTAGTAAAGTTAAAAAGTCAAACTGGTTTTATATAGTATGTGGTTTTAAAATAGAGTTGATCTCTGGAAAACCCAAAGCCTATAAATCTTTTTTCATTTCAGCTGCTCAAGCAAGCAGGTATTCCAGGAACTACGAATCTAATAGAAGGTACGGCAGTAGACCTGGAGGAGGTCGATACGGTGACAGTCGATATGGAGGAGGTCGATACGGTGACAGTAGATATGGAGGCAGGGGGCAGGGCAGTAGTCGATACGGCAGTAGAAATGACAGATCTAGTTACCAGAGGGACAACAGATGGGCAGATTATGATGATTGATATCAGATGTAATTAGGATAACAAATTAAGGAGGTAAAGTTAACTCCTCCTGGGTGTTCTCTTTTATTGTTCTCAAATTCAACCCTCGGGGGCAATGCTTTGAAGAATCTAAAAATCTACACAACCTTATGAAACTTCCACATAATTTTCAGCTTTTGATGCCCAGTGATTCTTGAGAAGCAGATTTTTAAATATTTTTCCTGTATATTTCAATGTAGAGCTTTGATTTTCTATTGTGGTCCCAACCTATCCCCAGAGGCCATGATTTGAACAATTTAAAATTTACACTAACCTGGGAAGTTTCCACTTAAGGTTCAGCTTTTCTGGCCCAGTGGTTCTGGAGGAAATTTTGTAATGACCCTATCCTATTTTCGTCTTTTCTTGATTATCTCCTCTTGTGAAGGGGCTTTGCCCTTGCATTTTAACTTCCCTTCATCTTAGGGTGCTATGTTCCAAGTTAAGTTAAAATTGGCTTTGTGGTTTGGAGAAGAAGTTGAAAATGTGAAAAGAATACAGGCAGAAAAAGGACGATGGGTAGTCAGAAAAGCTCACTTGAGCTTTCAGATGAGGTGAACTAAAATATTATATAATAGAGAGGCATTTTATTCTGGACCACTTGATCAGGTTTTAGTTACATATGATTAGGGCTCTTTTAATTTGTATTCTTCTGACAGAAGGTATTTCCCTTTGCTATTCATCTGTGAATATACATCACTGCAAAAAGATGTTATTGAATAGTCAGTAGGGCATGAGAGTTATACAAAAATTGACCTTGACTTTTACTATTTATTTCACATTCACCTTGGCTTCAAAAAATTGTCTTCTTTCCTTTTTTCAGATTTTGAGGCCCAATTCTTTACCTTATTAGACAATTAAAGGATGTGGACTCAGCATTCAATGCATGGCTTTCCATGATCAGGTTACAAGGCTCACTGCCATCTATGAGTGATGTCATTCAAATCTGGATCTTGCTATTATGTGCATTGTCATCAAGATACATTCCATTGAATGCCAGATGTGTTGTGAATGTTTGTCACTACCACTCTAGATGAAAAGATTCACCATTACAAATGTCATACATAAGCAGGCCAGGATGAAAATACATGTACAGCTGTCAGATCTGATCTACCATTTAGTATGTCAGAATGTAATTTCTGTGATATATATTATTTAATTCCATTTATTTGAAAAATTTAAATCAATATAGCAACAATTATCTTGATTTACTGTATAAAAATTATGTAAATTATGAAACATTTGCTTTTACATTGAAAGTTTCCCATTACTGATTATTTGTTTTTATGCAAGATATATTGATAGCCTTTGATCATTATAATTTTTATACACTATTTGACTGTATAACATGCAGCTAAAATCATTGTCTTAAATAAAATGTACTTGAAACAACCATCATTTCTTTCTTTAGTGAATGTATGACAGACTAGGTAGAAACAACATCAGCACCTGCATTTCACCACAGGACCTGCTGTGAGACCCATTTTGCTTATAAAAATACAATTTAACACAAAAACAGTCTGGTCAATGTGAAGTTAAAACAAAAGCTACATTATAGTTACTGCCCAAAGAATATTCTGCAGTGAAAGAATATTTTAATTTACGTTTTCCCTGTAATTTTTTTTTTTTTTAGAAAATTTACAGTAACATTGTGAAGTAGGTCAAGTTAAGGATAGTAGATCAGTCCCTCTACCAGATACCTTGCCTAGCTCTTTAGGCATGTTCTCAAGTGAAATTATTTCATGTTCAATTGAGAATATAACCTGCAAGTCAGTGGCATTGCTATGAGCACTAATATGGCCTCTTCTTTTGCAGATAAATGTATTTTTATGTATGGCTAGAACACATGAGATGCAGATTACTGATATGGCCCTTTTAGATGGTTATTTAAGGAATGAAGCTTATTTCAACTTATGTTATCCGATATAACATAACTTGAGGCAGTTTACGCTTTATAAACCGCGATATAATTTAATTGCAGGGTAAACAATAGGACAATATTTCCTTGGGAAAAAGGTTTAAAACTGAGCTTTATTTTAAAATTAACGTCAAGCGGAGTAATACGTTTTTGACGTAACTCATTGTGACGTAGGCAAGTTATGTTATACAAAATGGATAAAACCGTTTAACCAATCAAATGACGTGTTACAACTAATATTAAATTATTTTTAATTGAAAACAAAGAAATGAAGTATGTGAGAGCTACAGCAGTCTCAAAACATTTCTTTCTCATCATTGCGGACATTCTTGAGCTTATTAAAGAATTGTCCATTCTATCACGATGTGTAGGTCTTTTAGTTTCTAAACTTTATTTTTCAAGAGTAAAAATTTCTTCTTGAAATTTATTCGTTATTGGCCATTTGAATTGATGGTGATGTCTCTATCAAATAGACGCAACACAGAATATACAGGCAATACATTATACATAGTAAAACCAACAACAATACAAAATATACTGTGTTCTTGATTTTCTTGTGTTATCAAGTATTGCCTGATAGAGGTAGTAAAGCGTGCTTTTAAAACTGCTTAGGTCTTACCTTAACAAGAAACTAAAAATTTTACAAATGAAACCATGACTGTTCAGATCAGAAAGCTATGAACTAATAGTCATCTTTCTATACAAACCAACCACAATCAACTGACATTTACAATATTTTATTTCCCTTTAGACACTGAACATTAATGACATTTGACACTGAATGTATTAAATAATGTCACTGTATTATAACATAGTTTGCTGTCACTTTGTATTAATGCGTTGTTCACTGCCACTATTCTGTCAGCAGTGTTAAGAGGAAGTCTTTCCAGCTCCTGAACTAACTAATTTCAAATTTCTGGTTATCTGGCAACAAAAACAAATTAAACAACATGAAAAATTACAGCTTCAAGTATTGCTAAATGTACTTTATAGAAGAGCATTTCACTTAAAGAAACTGAAATGAAAGTATTAATGCACAGTTTGATCCTTCAGCTGAGGTGAGCTAATTTAAAGTAGTCCAATGTAAAACGTTAGTCTCCGTTTGGTCCAGTTGTTCTCAAAATGAAGTTGAAAACGTAGTAAGTTTAATTCACACAGACAGACAGACAAATGGATGCTGGAGAAAAGTTGATCAGAAAAATTCAAAGTTTTCAGCTCAGGTGAGTTTAAACTATCAAATTTTAGCGAAAGATTACAAATAGACAACATACAAAGTTTCTGAGCCAAAGGTTAGCCTTTGAATTAAAGTAAATAATGCTCACCTCTTCAAATTTATGAATCTGTCTAATGAAGAAATCTCCATATCTTCTTGCAACTTTTGTATCAGCAATATGGATCATGTCCTAAATTCATCGAAAGAAATATAAATTGTTAACTTAATTAAAATAATTAACAACAAATTGTGTACAATTAAGAAGTTTCAACCTCTACTGTCAATAACCAAAATAAATACATATACTTGCAATTTTAAAACTAAATATTTACATTCAGTGTAATTTTCTTTATGAAATCCATTAGAAATCCACGACGTTCAAATCTCTATAACACACACGAAACCTTGTCACCGCGCGTTAGAATATACAGTAGGAACTATATGTATTTTCAATACTCTAGAATATCAAAATGTACATTATTTTGACTGAATTTAATTCAAAAACTATAACCCTGTTAAATTAACGTAAAAATACAACAAATGTGCGTTTATAATTAATTTGTCACTTTTTTCCCTCGCAATTTTCGTTTGCGTTATTAAACTTTGCAACGTCAAAAACGTCAAAAACGGCTGTTACGTCTATAAAGCACACCAGTTTTGCAGGGCGCTAAATTTACATTAAAGATTACCGAAATAAACAAATATGAAGAGAAAAAATTAGAGAATGTAAATATAAGCATTGAATTCATATTTTGGGATGTCTTCGGTCCTATTACACACTTGGCCGTGCCGACAAATTATAATAACGCAGTATTCAATTTGTTGGCACGGCCACTGTGTGTTATACTGACCTATGTTCAATGCTTAAATGAATATACTAGTTTTCGTATAAGCCAGAAAATGGACAAAATTATATCTCCTAAGTACAAAGTAATCTTCAGACTTGCCCACTGTGTATACTGACCTTGTCAATGTAGATTGCCCACTGTGTATACTGACCTTGTCAATGTAGATTGCCCACTGTGTATACTGACCTTGTCAATGTTGATTGCCCACTGTGTATACTGACCTTGTCAATGTAGATTGCCCACTGTGTATACTGACCTTGTCAATGTAGATTGCCCACTGTGTATACTGACCTTGTCAATGTAGATTGCCCACTGTGTATACTGACCTTGTCAATGTAGATTGCCCACTGTGTGTACTGACCTTGTCAATGTAGATTGCCCACTGTGTATACTGACCTTGTCAATGTAGATTGCCCACTGTGTATACTGACCTTGTCAATGTAGATTGCCCACTGTGTATACTGACCTTGTCAATGTAGATTGCCCACTGTGTATACTGACCTTGTCAATGTAGATTGCCCACTGTGTATACTGACCTTGTCAATGTTGATTGCCCACTGTGTGTACTGACCTTAACAATGTAGATTGCCCACT
This sequence comes from Saccostrea cuccullata, assembly GCF_032062105.1. NCBI lineage: Eukaryota > Metazoa > Mollusca > Bivalvia > Ostreida > Ostreidae > Saccostrea > Saccostrea cuccullata. Next base: position 1,165,958 of record NW_026940638.1, on the reverse strand, counting down.
GTGTGTACTGACCTTGTCAATGTAGATTGCCCACTGTGTGTACTGACCTTGTCAATGTAGATTGCCCACTGTGTGTACTGACCTTGTCAATGTAGATTGCCCACTGTGTGTACTGACCTTGTCAATGTAGAAGTCCACTGTGTAAACTGACCTTGTCAATGTAGATTGCCCACTGTGTGTACTGACCTTGTCAATGTAGATTGCCCACTGTGTATACTGACCTTGTCAATGTAGAAGTCCACTGTGTAAACTGACCTTGTCAATGTAGATTGCCCACTGTGTGTACTGACCATGTCAATGTAGATTGCCCACTGTGTATAATGACCTTGTCAATATAGAAGTCCGCTGTGTATACTGACCTTGTCAATGTAGATTGCCCACTGTGTATAATGACCTTGTCAATATAGAAGTCCGCTGTGTATACTGACCTTGTCAATGCAGAAGTCCACTGTGTATACTGACCTTGTCAATATAGAAGTCCACTTTGTATACTGACCTTGTCAATGTAGAAGTCCGCTGTGTATACTGACCTTGTCAATGTAGAAGTCCACTTCTGAGGCCGACTGGAACTCCCCCTCCAAACCACTGGTTCCCTTCGTCCACACAACATTCTTCATTTTATGCTGAATTTAAGATGAACAAGAGCTTCAAATAATTTACACCATGTCCAAATGATTAGTGATATATACATATATAAGATGGCTCAGTTATCTAATATACTTATTACTGAAACATACCTTAAAGCACATCAGATGTGTTTTCAGTTCATCCTCACTCTAAAATAAAAAAAATCATTGAATCCTAATACATCTGTCAAAATGAATTTTTGTACTAAGATTTATTTTCTATTTAAATCTGAAATAAATAATTGTTGGAGCTTGACAAGCACATCTAAGGACTTGGGTACCACTAGACTTACCATGTCCATGAAGATGGCCAGCTTTGACAGGGGTAAGGTGGTGTAGAGCTTCAGGTAACTACAACAAAATGACTCGGGTAAATCAAGTACTTAATTAAAATAACACTGAGAGATGATCACCAAGCCATAGCCCTGCAGAAAGAGTGTTCAAATGAAACGAGGAATATGTAGGATAGAATAGAAACGGGATATAACAAACCACTTGTGATATTGGATTACTTTGAAGAAAAAATAACTTCAGTTATATTGGAAAGCTTATTCTTCATATTAAAATGATGTCTTTGAGTACAATTATGAATTCTGATGAATACAGTGACAGATTTACCTCCTGATGGTGGGGAGTACTATCTGCTGAGACACCTCCTCTATAAACACCTTCAACTGAAGCAGGAAGGGCTCCTGGAAAAATACGAAGGCATGTTAAACACTGAAAGTGAGAATAACTATAATTTGCTAATATTGTGTAAAATATCACTCTCAGAGCACAAGAACCATAACTGGAGGATTTATGTAGAGAACATATTTGCAGAATAAGAGCCTTGTTATACCTTATGGTTTATGGAGGCCACAGCATCATAGTTAGGTGGAACCGGGGACAGGAACTTAGGACAGGCAAAAGAGAAGTTATTCTGAAACTCCTCAATGTCTCTGAAATTTTGAACCATCATACACTTCATTTACTCAGAATATATATGAATCAAGGGACATATTAAAGGAAAAATTACAACCTGACTGTTAACTTTATTCACACACACACAAAAAAAAAGTTTGAGTGGACTGGACAGTTTCTCAAACTTTCCTACCCTTTCTGCATTCTGAGCATCTTGTCCTGGAACTTCTCTCTGAGCTGGGAGTGGACACTCTCGTCGATTCTCATCGGATGTAGAACAAGACAGATAGCCAGAAGAGTGTACATCTTATCATTCATCTTAGTGATCTATAGAGGCAGAAAGTTCAACCTGTACTACCTCATAGATTTGTATTATTACTTCAAATATTGATCTTTACTGTCACTTTTTTTATTACAAAAAGCATCACTTATAGTTCTAAGTCACAAAGTATACTGAGAATATTAAATACTTTGACAAACTTTGTGTTACTCTAAAAATTGACTTTAATATTAAATTACTAATAATCAAGTATCTGTTAAATTTTCACCTGGTCATACATCTGCACCCTGGCTTGAAACATCTGTTTTGTTCTCTGGATATACAACAAAACATTGGAGAATGTTCGAATGGCATCCTGGTATCTTCTCATCATTAGGTAAGCAAAACCCACATAGTAAAATGTGGTGATCTGGCAGGCAGGCACTCGGGAATACATGCTCTGTAATATTTAAAATGTGCTGCTTTAAATCTTCATCACAAAAACAAACATTACTTTTTAACCTTGACATATCCTTATTTAATTCATTTTTCTATTTACCAATCAATACAAAGAACAATTCATATTTTTTTGTTTCCTTTTTCTTTTTAAAAATAAATATGGCTTACTTTCTTGTTGAAGTCAATACACTCCAGAATCTTGAGAGCCTGGTAGTAGTCGCCCAGGAGGGAGTGAAGCCTGAGGAGTCCTACTAGACTGAAGTACCCCAGCATCTTATACAGACTGTGTTGTCCAAACTCCCCCGCTACACTGTCAGGGTCACCTGGAATCAGGTCAAGTGGACGATTTAACAAAAGTACTGTATAGTACAGATATATACTTAAAATATTTAAGTAAATCGCTCAACAAGGAGTATAGAAAAACTTAAAAGTATGGCCAGTAAACTATGTACATTATGTGTAATTTGGGTTGGAAATCTAGTCATCTTTTTTGTATGTGAATAAAATCAACCAAAAAAGAAATGTTTTGTTTCATAAACTCTGACCCAACCAATAAAAAATTGTACCAATTTACAACTCAACAATATTTTCCCCAATAATTTAAATTTATTTGAGAGGGGTGTGTAAATTGAGATTGTTCATTTCACTTTTAAAGTCAATTAGTCATTTTTCTGTAATGCTCTGGAATGCATTATAAATTTTTTTTTTTTAACAGTTTATACCACATATACATTTTACAGCTAGTTTTAATGAAGGCCTTACCTCCCATGGAGTAGACTTCCAGCTGTTTGTTGATGTTGGACTTGTCCACCAGGGAGTGGAGCACATTGAGGACACTGTGGACATTCCAGATCTAAAACATACACAGGCTTAGTTAAAGTAATTCCACCCTCCTATGATGTCATAGGTTTTTGCAAAAACTGTAATTAGTTTAAATTCATACTTAATAGAACAATATCTCTTGGAACAATGCTTTACAATAGGTGTAATGATAAATATTGTTAAGTTAAAGATTTTTAAAAATGCATATTTTCTACATTTAATCAATTATTCAATCTTCAAAAAATGTTGACAAGGGCAATAACCCCTTCGTAGGTCTCTTCATTCAGGCATTTGCTTTATTGTAAAATAGTTTCCCTGATATTCACAATTCAAAAGTATCTTTTAAGTAGGAAGTATTTAGGAACACTCAGCATCAGAATTATACATTTTAACAAGTTTTTACATATTTTTCATAATACTGTTTACAAAAAATGTGCGATTTTTTTGGTGACATACACTTCTCTATATTTATGTTTCGCATCTTAAATAATATGGTGACCTATACATTTTTTGCAATATTAATTGGAAAGTTTAAAGTATATCATATGAAAATAAATATAGTTTTTGTACTTTGAACCTATAAAATTGTGATGGTGGAATCACCTTAATTATAGAAATCTGAAATTGCATACACACCATGACATTTAATCACAATTACCTGACACAGGTGTAATAACCCTGATTTCTATTTACACTAACCTTGGGGTTGGCTCTCAGGAAACTGATCTCTTCCTCTGACTTCTTGTTCACTTTACATCTATAGATGCTGAAGCACTGGAACTGTCAACAAATAAAAACAAACATTCTTATGTACTGATATGATACATGTAACAGTTTAGTAGAAACTCGCTGGAACTGTCAACAAATCAAAACAAACATTCTTATGTACTGATATGATACATGTAACAGTTTAGTAGAAACTCGCTGGAACTGTCAACAAATCAAAACAAACACTCTAAAGTACTGAAGTGATAACAATTTAGTTGAAACTCAATGGAACTGTAAATAAAACAGAGGACTACACCCATATAAACTATACTGTTTGAATTATTTACACTTTTTAAAAAAAAACATTCCATTAGAATTAGACTTACCTGATAGATAAACTCATCAATGATGTCCCACAGCCACTGATTGGGCAGCTCTAAATGTACAGGGCCATCAGCATCTACAAAGCAGAATATATATATATATCCTGTATTGATGGAATATATTTGACATCCATTATCTACCACAATTCAGACTGGAAGAATTAAGAGCTACAATTGTCACAGAAACAAGAATATTCATAAAACACATGCCATTTAATATTTGTTTGTAAGTGTCATGCCTGTCACAGACAGAATGACAGACAGGGAATAGACAAAGTGACCCCCCACCCCAGTCCTATGACCATCCTTACAGTGCAGGCAATGCAATAAAACTTACTGAGGATGTAGTTGAAGAGATTACAGTAATTGTAATAAGATTCAAATCTCTGCTCCAGGGTTGGTCCATTCTGTAGAAATCAAGTATGAAAAAAAATTATTCAAGTACCATTAAAATGTGTATCCAAATTGAATTCCATAAAAAAGTCACTAGGACAAAATGAAATATGAATGTTTCATAAAATCAAATCCTACCTGAACCCGAGCATAAATGTGCCTGTAGAAAAGCTCCTTGTACAAGATCAGAAACAAATGGTCTGGAATCAGGGAGTTAAAAATATTTAGAAAATATGCATATGTTGTATTCAAAATTAAATTATTAAACTGTGTACTATGATAGCAAGCATTACAAACTTTGTTTCATCCATTAATAATGTCACCTACCATTCTGAACGATTGGGGCAACTACTTCTGCCTCTGGCCAAGGAGAAGTCTTGAAAAATCTCTCTGTCAACTTGTTGAACCTTAATAAACAAAAATAGAATACATGAACGCTTTTGTAATCTTTTATGACTACTTAGTTTCCGACACAAATTTTTCTAGAAATATATTTTATTTCAATATATTTTATTTTACCGAAAAACAAGCACTTAAAACATGTGAAATAAATATGTACTGCTCTAACTCTTACCCATTTTCATAAGCATTTTGAATTTCATAAACATTCTGTTCGGTGATGCTCTTTTGGAAGTAAGTAAGAAAGCTTTTGATGATATCTGGTACAATGTACGTAGACTGCTGGTACTGGCGCTCGTACTCAATGTCCTGACGGGGATCACCTGACAAGTAATTAGTGAATTCAAAAGTGACAAATTACTTTTATTTAAAGAAATGAAAGGATAAAACATTTTGGCTAGGACATGGGATTCATTCATGTCCCTCCTATCTGCCTTAAAGAACAGGTGTAAAAGTAATTGTATCTCTTCAATTTAAGGCTTTAAATATAACTGGGGTCATGTCATGGGGTGCCATTTTATGACTGTGTCAGATCGAAATCTGTGGCTGCAGATTTCACAGCTGGAAAAGTAAAATATTGGAAATACGTCTATAAAAGCTTCTTCTAATGCATTAGTTCACGTCTTCACTTAAAATTTATTGAAAACCCTCACTGCATAATTAATTTTGATGGAAATAATTTGTATCAGCTGAATCATATACATAGTTTTCGATGGGCCTTAATTTAGCAAAAGTTACTCCCGTTGGCCGCCATATTGGAGGTCGACTCGGTGAGTTTTCCTCTTTGTCTTATTAAGTTTAAGAAAATATAGCAGAAATATTCGGTGGAAAATCTTTGATAAATGATTTTTTTTTAATAAAGGAGGCTTCCAAAAATTTATATACTTCAGAAAAATAATAATTCCTAATTCAAAATCGCAAAAATAAAAATCTAAAATTGGTTGAACAATGAAAATCAGCCCTGTTCAGGCTTTGGTTTTGGACCTCCATGTATGGTGTCATGGGAAGTAACTCTTGCGCAAATTTAGGCCGGTTTGACGACTAATCTATTATCACTGATTACACTTAAAGCTTCCATCTACTTTTTCCTGTTCTTTAAATTTATGTTCATATATCAAAAATAAAAATAAGTGTAACTGATGCAATCAAAATTTGATAAACAATTTAATAAGACTGCAATAATCTGATCATACGTTATAATTTATAATATACCTGTGTGCATGTCATGTAAATCAACCGGTGGAGGGTACGCCGGATAGTACTAAAAATAAAAACATAAATGTATAGTAAGTAACATTCTTTCCACGTCGTTCAAGATACATGCCTTAATTCAATTTCATTTTTTACTGGTTATTTCATATAACAGAGTAAATTCAAACTAAATATTTGTTCCCAAACCAGATCATTCTGGAGAATCGAAAACTAAAAATACTATTAAAGTTTCATAGATAATGAAAGCACGATCACAAAGACACACATAAATATACTCTAAAGTCATTTGAAACTTACATCAGGTGGAAAATCTGCTTGATCGCCCCACATGGTCGATGTTGTGGCAGTAAAGAAAGGATTGTTTCCCTTTACAATTGGAATAACGAGCCCGATATTAATAAAAATCGTCTCTCTGAGCGACTCCAACAATTGAGAAAAATAAAATGAAAATAAAATAAATAAATAACTAATAAAGAAAACAAATTGATAAAAATAAAAAATGAAAAAAGACGTAATATTAGAAAGTATTCTGAAAAAAAACATTGAATAATTTCATTATTTGCTTGTTTTTTAATAACACTACAAAAATAAATAATAATTTGTCAAATTTCTGTGCAAAGTATATGAGGAGTTGCGCATTATGTTATCCTTTTTATTGACAGTTAAAAAGTGCCCTATAACGTTAATTTCCTGATTATGACACATACACATTGTGTCATAAATACCTGCAAAGTTATGTGTGAAGTTGCGCTGACAAACTGTTTATCTCTATATTCAAGGTATGGCCAAATGCCTAAGTTAAACAGTGCGGAAAAAAAAATAACAGACTGGACATGAAAAATGACACATTTTTTCTGCAAAGTTTGACAGTGACCTTTAAATTTGCACAAATGACTGATGGCACTGAAGGTCATGATACACCTTGTTGCGTGATAAAAAATTGAATAATTTCATTACTTACTTGTTTTTAAAATGTGAAGTATGGACCACCATTTCTTTTTATCCAAAAGTTATGACACACCCTTCATAAGAATCTTTGTGTGAAGGGAAACTCTGACACAAATTATACAGTTTGAAAAATTTTTTTCTGTCAGTGACTTTGAACTTGCACAAATTAAGGTCATGATACACCTTCAGATCACAGGCACGTAGCATGGATTTTGAAAGTGGGGAGGCCAGCCAGAGAAATTTTTTTTTTTACCCTCAAAAGTCATAAACAATTAATCTTTGTGTGTGTGTGTGTGTGTGGGGGGGGGGGGGGGGGGGGGGGGGGGGGTGGGTGGGGGGGGGGGGGGTAGATTTTCTAATGCAATTCCTTTCAATAGCCAATTTTTAAGCTTACAATACTATTATTTCCTTCATATTACTTTACTTTAGTATAAAGTGGGGGGGCCAACCAGCCTTTCAATGAACATTTTCAATATGTATTATTGACAAGGTATTTTCTATATACCCTTAAACTTTGCTTGAAGGGGGTATAAAAAGCCTTTCAATGAACATTTTCAATAAAGACCAAAGAGCTACATATCTTCAGGATGACAGCTTGCAGCAGTAAATTCTTTACCCCACCCCAGCTCCTTTTTGGATGAGGATTGATTCAATTTTGAGTGGGAGGGGCTATGGCTTTCATATTTCACAGTTGTATATATTCCTTGTGACAAAACCTTTCTTTGGGTACCACCAACTTTGACCTCTTGACCTTTGGAGTTTGACCTACTTTTACAAAAAAATACCACACTTTTACATTGGCTATAACTTTTAAACCGACGGTGCTAGGACTTTCATTCTTCTAATATGTATTTTATGTGACAAGACCTTTCAGTGCATGGATTTCAAAAACTTTGATCCTTTGACCTTGGCATTGGTAGATTGACCTACTAATCAAAAACTTTAACATTGGCCATAACTTTTAAACAGTAAGGGCTAGAGCTTTCATACTTCACACTTGTTATCCTTGCGACAAGATATTTCCTAGAATATGAACAATTTTGAACTTGACCTAGGATTTTGACCTACTTTTAAAAAACTTTACCTTTACCACAACTTTTTAACAGCTAAAGCTAGGGCATGACATATGTAATCCTTGTGACAAGACCTTTCTAGGATACCAACAACTTTGATCTATTGACCTTGACCTAAGAGTTTGACCTACTTTTAAAAAACTTTAACCTTGGCCATAACTTTTGAATGATTAAAGCTAGGGCTTTCATACTTCAAATATGTATTCCTTGTGACTTTTCTTACGAAACCAAACACTGTGACCCTCTGACCTTAACCCTAAAGTTTGACCTACTTTTAAAAACCTTTAACCCCGGCCCTAACATTAGAACAGGTTGTGCTAGGGCTTTCATATTTCACAATTGTATTTCTTGTGAGAAGGCCTTCTTTTGGGTACCAACATATTTGATTGGCATTTGAGAAAGTGTAACCTTTGCTCAGTTGTCATACTTCAGAAACACATCTTGTATTTTGAATTTCAGTTTATTATCCTTTTAATTTAATATTCTTCAAAGTTTTTCTTGTTTGAAAAAACAAGACATAAGTCAAGACAATAAACAAGTGTAAACCATTAGTGTTAAAGTTTCATCAGAAAGTCAGGTTCTACAAAATTTCTTAGAATTTTCTCAACAAACATGGAGGTATGTTTTACAAAAATAAAATCACCATTATCAAGATACTTAAAATACAGAAATAGTTTCACCTTTGAGATGTATGACAAACTTCATTTCAACTTCATTTAGAGGTATGTTTTACAAAAATAAAACCGTCATTATTAAAAATGCATAAGATACAGATATAATTATACATGTACCAGCATTAGAAATGAATGGTAAACTTTGAACAGATAAAACATGAATATGTATAAAAGCAGGTCATCAGTAAAAATTTCTTTATCAGACTAGCTGTGAGGTTGTTTATTACAATAATTAAATTTACATCAGTATCTATTAAAAATATATGTATTAATTTAAAAATCAATAGAGAGAGAGAAAAAAGTTAAAATGATCTCTTCATCAGAAATCAAAACTCACTTTTCACCAGTAAAGATATAAATAAAAAATATTTTATTTCCTTTTAAAAATGAGTTGAATGCTATGAAATCTATAGAAACATATAAAATATAAATTATCACGAAATATCTAATAAAACATAACATATAAACAATCAACAATGCTGCATGTAATGCCAATAATTAAATTCATAAATTATGAAAAATTAGAAAAAGAATATATAGACTATTACCAAGATTTCAAAAAGCACTATTCTAATTCTTCAACATTCAATAAGACTTTCTTGATAAATTTCATGTCTGCCAGGGTCTTCTCCCTTTGTGCATGTAGACATTCTCTTGGAAAGGAGGTAGATATAGTGTAATGCTTCTGACTGAATCCAAGGGAGGTCATATAATCCAAGACATGCTGTAAAAAAAAAAACATATGAAAGATGAGAGCTACCTTGAAGAAAATGTCACCAAAGAAGAAAGTTCACATTGGTCCATTTTTGGCCCTGTGAATTTCTGAAAAATAAGAACTACTCAGTTTTAGTTGAAAATATGTTATATTTCACTTAGACCCTTGGTGACTTCATATCAAATAAAAATGACGTAATTTTTTCTCTTGTCTATGTATTATGACGTCATGAATTTCATAATTTTCCTCAAATCTTGAAAATTTCGTTAAAATGACCAAAAATTTAAGCTGTTTTTTAATATTTTGCATAGCCCCCAACCTCTGATCTAAAATATTGAATTATATAATGAAAGAACTGTTTTAGAAGATTCTAATCCATGGAAGAATTTTTGGATCGCAGGGTGGGCTCATATTTTTATCACAGGTTGAAGATGCTCAATTTCACCTATTTTCTTCAAAAACTTGGACTCTCAGAGGAAATTTTTTTTATAGGAAATGAAAGCACTAAGTCTCTACTTTATGTTGATGATCGAAATAGGACGTAAGAACTTGGTCGGTTAATTAGTATATTGACAGGGCCATTTTATGGAGTACGTGAATCTACCTCTTTACGCAGTTTATGTGATTTACTGTAAACCAACTTTTATTCGTGTGTGATAAATTTTCGCAAAGTTTGCGAGAGCCTCGCCATCATGAATATTTCTCACTGCGAACTGGTCCTTAAAGTGCATGTGTCTATCAACAACAGATCCAAAAAGGCCTGGTCACAAAAATTAATCATCGCGAACTAGTTTATCCCTGGTAAATCGCATAATAAAATAGTAGCGAATTAAAGTTGGTTTACAGTACCTTTAAATTTCTTCTTTTACAAAAGTTATTGTAACATTATTATTTCCCCCCTGCTGTTAGATGCAGTCCATCCCCAATACAATTACATTCTATAGACCTATAACTACAGGTTTTCAAATTGCTTCCATCCGAGTTATGAAAAATGTGGAGTACCGGGGTATATATATAAAAAAAAGATTTTGTGTAAGATTGAAGTGGTCTTAAGGCCTGTGGCCAGACTGTACCATACGTTAATTTACAGTGAAACTGCATGTGTTCTCTAGGGATGAAGGAATTCATAAATTACACCATTAATCCAAAAACCATAATTTTTCAAGTAGTACTTTAAAAAAAAATCTAAGAATAAACCAAAAAAAAAAATCAAAAACCCCTCCCCCTACAAATATACCATAAAAATTTGACTAATTTTTAAAAGATTTTTCTCTAAATAAAGTAGTAATCTGACTGCGTGATGACAGCATTATGATATCTGGATCATCACGCTACAGGGAATGACCTGGCAGAGATAAAACAGTGTATATAAACCAAGTCCACAAACAAAATCCTCCTTTCTCAGCTCATACAGACGTAAGTTACCATCACCCTCCCTCATCATGAGTTCCACTACCCCCAAACATTTCATAAATTATATGTAACATCTGCCCTTGAGATTCTTCCAAAGATTCAAGTTCATTCAGAAAATAAATGGTCAGTAAGGTTATGGTGTTACAATAAAAATTTCCGCTGTTATGACTCATTTCATGTGACACCAAAACAGCTATCAATGTCACAACCTATGTCACTCCAATTTCAAAGAGCTTTGGCTAAAACTGTGAAGTAAATTTTGAACCTCTGATTCTTATTTTATTCGTACTTGAACTTTTTAATTGTCTCTGGAACTCTATTTTATTTACAGAAATTTATTTAAGCAATCTGTGTATGTATAGTTTTTCTTTTGGCAAAAGTATCTTTCATTGAAGTTTTCTCTGATGCTACTTGACATAATGTCTAACAAACTACAAACGACGTGAAATAATAGTGTAGGGGTTGGCTTTAGTCAGACTGAACAGAATTCCCCCTCTCCATTTTTAAATGCTCTTATATACCCTTAGTGACTTACAGTAAGAAATTAAGCATTACACATTTGATGTATTAGACAAATCCAATCACCTGATGCCTTCTCTTGTTTTATACATGTATTTAATATTTTTTTCAAAATCTTACATCATAATATTCAAAGTAAATGATTTCAGTCATTTAATGTAAATATATGTAAGCACTAAAACTGTATTTAACAGTGTTTACTTATACTATAATTTCTGTTATCTTTTTCAAGATAGTGAAGAATTCAGGACGGTGATTTATCTACATGTAGAGCAACCTTTAGCATCTGATTGTAACTGAACATGATGAGGGATAATGGACAGGGGTCATTCCATCGCATGACAGACACCACTGATACAGGGCCAGAGATAAAAGAGTGGCCTACATAACTCACCTGTGTCCGAAACTAAAAATAAATAGTGATCAAGTGGAAAAATTTCCTCGTTTTTTCCTTGGGAAAATTTTTGCGTCTCTGTGTGCTGTTATTACTTTGGAATGACAGTGTGACCTTATTACTAGGATAGTAGGATAAGGCCATGTCATTGAAATTGCGGTCTTTGTGAATTATCAGTGTTCTCAATGTTGGCTAATTTCACCCCCCAACCCCACCCTTTCCTTGCATAAATTCCTATAAGTTTAATTTCCATTTTCATTTAAAAATTAGGATAGATGGAAATGGTGATTACCAACATCTTTGATGAAAACACACAAGCAACTTAGCAACTCACTTATAAGAATGAAATGTTCTTCTGGAGAAAAAAAAATATGTGCCAAACAGACTATAAAAGAAAGAATGAATGCATTTGAATTTATACAAATTATTTGATTTGATGAGATGCAAGCAAGCTAAATTGCCAATTTATCAAACACCTAAATACAAGTAAGTCAAAAATTTCAAGAGACCATGTCAAAATCTGGTGTGCCCAAAGTCTGTGACATTACCCTATATCCACACATACCAGCACAAAAATAACTGCATTATCAGCTCAAAGTGTAAACACACATTATGAAACGTACATCCAGGTCAACATTTAGGCCTCCTGTCTTTAGTAAATTAACTCAAATATTTTCATTTAAAAAAAATGCATATACAAGTACTTTTAAAGTTATCAAATTCAAATTATTTGCATATTTTTCATAATAGCCAAAATACTATACTAACTCTCTGGTTGAAAAAAGTTCAAGACAAACAAATCGGAGAGCTACTAATCCAAGCCTCGTAAAAACCATCAACTTACAATGCCTCCTTTTTGTGGCTCATTCCTGATTTTTATAAATCTAGTTTCTTTTTATATTCATAATGTCTTCCTTTATAACTCTCTGGTATGTCTATCTGATTACTGTCAACCAGAGAGCTACAGTTCTACAGCTTCTTCATAAGGTTTTAAGAAACAGAGAATATTGCAGCTTTCTCACCTGAATTGTATTTTCTTTATTAAACCTCCGCTGCTTTGCACCTAGTGGAGTCCTCAGACAGACAGACACACAGTCAGGGCTGTTTTCATCAGGCTCTTCTGGTAGCTCAATAATCTAAAAAAAAAATTGTTAAATTCTGTTCAGCTTTAGTAGACAGTAGTGTTTCATTTAAGCACTGAGTGACTGTTTATTTTTGTTATACTGTATACATGGACATTTTCGCTCCAATTTTATTTTCGCCCCTTTCGCCTCACCTTCATTTGGGCAAATTTAAAATGCCAGGGATGAATTTAATAAATGCAGTATAATTTCTTCAATAAAACTATGACTGGGTGAATTTAGAAGGGGCAAAATTGTCTGCAATTGTGAAAGGGCAAAAATAACCCTGTATACAGTATATGATGTATGCTTTCATACTGAATAAGATGCCCTATGTAAGTTTAAACGCACACCTTGTGTAAGATATAGCTTTCTTCTGATGACATCATATACAGAATTAAGAAGTAAAGATTGCTTTTAAAAGACAAAAAAAGATACATTTGTAACACAGAGATTTAATAAACAGTGTTTAAAGGTAACATGTGTTACATACCTTTTTCCTTCTGTTCCGTTTTTCGGCCTGCACCCTGGCTCTTTCGGCTGCTGCTAGGTTGATGTTTTCTGGTAAGACTCGATGTCTGGCAGCCTCAGTAGGAGATTCCTCCTCATCCTCCTCCTGCTTAGAGCCCTGAAGACAATTATATATATATATATACATGTATTTAAGATCATCAAAACTAAATGGTGTAAAAAGATATAAAAGGGAAAGTTTTCAATGCTTATTTCTATTTCATCTTCTGTTAATTGTCCTGCATTATTAAAATCTCTTTAGTAGCATTACTTTGCATACTAGAAACAATAAAATGAAGGATGTTAAGCTGAAAGATCCATAGAAATACAGTCAACGTTCAGTTTATGTTCCAATATCATCATTTCCTTCTCTAAATAAGGACAGAACAAATCACAACTCTTCATTTACAACACATGTCTAGTACCCAGACACCAAGAAAACAATTCGTGGAAATCTTGACAATAAGAAGTACCCCTAACTCTTGTCCCTCCCCTTCCCAAGCGGGGCCCATGAACCGCTGAAATTCATCCTCTTTTTGCTTCTTCTTTCTTTCTTCCCTTGGAATCAGAATTCTAGACTTGTAACCTTCAGCCTGTAAGATTAAAATGTTAGAACTTAGCCAATAATAGCTACTGGAGCAACATACCAAATCCATGTAACATCCCAACATTGTATGTAAAGGTTGGTCATTGAGCCTGGGTTGCTCAACGGTAGAGCTCTCGCACAGTTAGCGGGAGGTCATGGGTTCAAGTTCCAGTCTGACCGACATTTTTTCACACCTTATAGCAGCAAACAACAAAACCTATGGTGGTTTAGTGGTATCAGTTAGGTTTTTTCTGGATGATAAACATCAATGCATTCTGTTGTCATATTGTGTCTGTCTATTTTTTGCAAAGATAGACACAATAGAGCCTAGGTATTGAACAGTGGGGCGAAGGTTCAGCCCCCCCCCCCCCCCTTTCAACAGGCAGAGGTTTCAATGTAGTCAAAGATGGGTAAAAAACTGGAACTAAAAGAAACTTGAATCTCCCCTCCCAAAATAGGATTTTTGCCTTTGGAGAATTTGCTTCCAAAGCCAATGTGGATTTTTTTTTAAGGTTAAAGGCAAGCACAACCCAAAAAGGTTTGTTTTAAGTAATTAGCTAGTTATTTTCAATGCAAATCCTTTTGTATTCTTCCAAATCATTTGGGAGCAATTTTCATTCTGCAGTTTTTTGCTACATTATGATTGTATGGGAGGCATTCCAACCATGGTGGTTAACATCCTATTGAGAAAAGAGGAATCTGGTAAAGGACATGTATTGCTTATGCAATACTCTCAGAATGCTTGTTACATGTATATACTTTTACATATTAAATTTAAAATGAGGAACCTTCTAAGTCAAATATTATATCTCCCTTTTCTACATAAATTTCTTTGAAAAGCAGAACTCTCTGATCTTTGAATTATATTACTTGTACATGTACAAACTGTAAAGTATTTAATCTATCAAACATTCAAACTCAAATATTTTATCTATGATCTAAATAAACAGCTTTCTCCCTTAATTATCTTCAAATGCCTCTATAAAGGATAATAAGGAAAGCCTCAGTGGATTGTCAACCTGAAAATCACTGGAGTGTGAACTTGGGTATTTTGAACTAAATACTATGTTTCAGCAGTGCATAAATCACATTACAGATAAACATATTAATATGTCTTAAAATTGGACACAAGGTGTGAACTGTTTTGTCCAGTTTCCCAGCCTTTTCCTTTAATTCTTACACACCCAGTTAAGTTCTCAACATTTTTATTTATGACTCAAATAAAGAGCATTGATGTTTAAAACTATTTCTCTGTCACAAATTTTGATTTCTTTACAGGATTTTTATCGGTGTTCATCAACATAATCTAGATTGAATTTATCCAGTCAACCTAGATACATTCTTATAATAGGGCAAATATTTAACAAATATTAAAAGTTATTTTATACACCACAAAATCTACTTCAGGATTCACTTAATCTCCTTAGAGAAAGGCATGGTATGTTACATACGGTTGTCCACTTCTTTTCATCCTGAAGAGAATCGTTAATAAATTTTACCTTTAGAACAACTTAATTTATTTGTCTTACACATTGTTTATTCATTTCTTCTTCTTTTTTAATTTTTATCTGAAAAAATCAAGGACTCTAACATGTATGTATAAAACAGCTCTGATCATTCAAATTAATGTGTCCAAGAAACGAAATGAAGAATATCACAGCAAATTCATATTTACAGGATCTTTAAAACAACTCTTTGAAATAAAATGTCTGCTATCAGCTCTTCTTTTTCAAATATAATTTTAGTTGTAAATTTGAAGTGAATTTATTTTTCTACTTCAATAATATATTTGTTTACTTGTTATATTTTATATAAAAGTAGTATAAAAGACAAAGACCTTTTTATGGTGGTCATGTTGAATTTTCTCTTTGAAATATTGTTCTTCACTTTGATGTTTGCTTGGATCAACAATGGTGTCCTGTAATTTTTCTGAAATTTGTTAAAATGATAAAATTTATTTCAAACTCCATACACATCCAGAACAAGAGATGTTTGTAAAACACTTATGCCCCCCTCCCCCACAAATTGGAATTTTTCTAAGTCCAGAAGGGCATAACTCTGTCAAAAATGGTGTGATCATACCCAAAACATACCTTGACCAAGATATTCATCTGACTAATCTGTATACTAAATTCCATTTCAATATATGCAACCTCTCCAAAGAAAATGTTCGGAAACTGCAAAAATATGGAATTTTTCTAAGTCCAAGGGGCATAACTCTGTCAATTATGGTGCGATCGTACCCAAAACAGAACTTGACCTAGATATACATCTGACTAATCTGTATACTAAATTCCATTTCAATATGTGCAACCTCTCCAAAGAGAATGAGCGGAAACTGCAAATAATTGGAATTTTTCTAAGTCCAAGGGGCATAACTCTGTCAATTATGGTGCGATCATACCCAAAACAGATCTTGACTTAGATATTCATCTGACTAATCTGTATACTAAATTCCATTTCAATATGTGCAACCTCTCCAAAGAAAATGAACGGAAACTGCAAATAATTGGAATTTTTCTAAGTCCAAGGGGCATAACTCTGTCAATTATGGTGCGATCGTATCCAAAACAGAACTTGACCTAGATATTCATGTGTTATACCTGTATACCAAATTTCATTTCAGTATGTGCAACGGTTATGAAGAAAATGAACGGAAACTAAATGGACCGACAGACCAACCCACAGACAGACCGACTGACAGACAGCAGCAAAGCAATATGCCCTCCCTTCTTCGAAGGGGGGCATAATAATCAAAAACACTTACCAAGGCCACCAATAATAAATGATTTGTTTGATGTACTCAGACCAACCCATCAAAATAGCCTCAACCCAATCATTTTTTTTTCAGCACTTTTAATTTTTTTTTTCAGTTTCCATAGTATACTTTCTCTAGGATTCTTTTTGATTGACATTTTATAACAATAAATAATAAATCTGCATGTAAAACTGTTTCAGTGTGTAATGAAAACATCAATAAATTTCGGAGTCTGATTTTTATGACAGTTATCATTTTGTCCAGTAAGTACTGTAAAGGAAAACAAGAGGCCCATGGGCCACATCGCTCACCTGAGAATCTTTTGTCATATTGTTCTTTACCAGATTTATCCCTTGTAATACATATTGTGGCCCCGCCCTACCCCCGGGGGTCATGATTTGAACAATTTAGAATCTACACTACCCCAGGGTGCTTCCACAACAGTTTCAGCTTTTCTGGCCCAGTGGTTCTTGAGAAGAAGATTTTCAAAGATTTTTCCTATATATTTCTATATAAAACTTTGATTCCCCATTGTGGCCCCGCCCTACCCCCGGGGTCATGATTTGAACAATTTAAAATCTACACCACCCCAGGGTGCTTCCACATCAGTTTCAGCTTTTCTGGCCCAGTGGTTCTTGAGAAGAAGATTTT
Organism: Saccostrea cuccullata; assembly: GCF_032062105.1. Lineage (NCBI taxonomy): Eukaryota > Metazoa > Mollusca > Bivalvia > Ostreida > Ostreidae > Saccostrea > Saccostrea cuccullata. Next base: position 1,148,432 of record NW_026940638.1, on the reverse strand, counting down.
TAAAGATTTTTCCTATATATTTCTATGTAAAACATTGATGCCCCATTGTGGCCCCGCCCTACCCCCCGGGGTCATGATTTGAACAATTTAGAATCTACACTACCCCAGGGTGCTTTCACATCAGTTTCAACTTTTCTGGCCCAGTGGTTCTTGAGAAAAAGATTTTTAAAGATTTTTCCTATATATTTCTATGTAAAACTTTGATTCCCCATTGTGGCCCTGCCCAACCCCCGGGGGTCATGATTTGAAAAATTTAGAATCTACAGTATCTCAGGGTGCCTCCACATAAGTTTCAGCCTTATTGGCCCAGTGGTTCTTGAGAAGAAGATTTTTTAATGACCCCACCCTATTTTTGTCTTTTCTTGATTATCTCCCCTTGTGAGGGGACTTGGCCCTTCATTTTAACAATTTAAATTCCCCTTCACATAAGGATGCTTTGTATCAAGTTTGGTCAAAATTGGCCTAGTGGTTCTTGAGTAGAAGTGGAAAATGTAAAAAGTTTACAGACGGACGGACAGCTAGACAGACGGACGGACGACGGACAAAATGTGATCAGAAAAGCTCACTTGAGCCTTTGGCTCAGGTGAGCTAAAAAAACTACCTACCTACCGACCCAGCTTGAAAAATGTGGGTCAGAGTGCATCAAACAAAAATATTTTTAGTAATTTATTGAGCCATCATTTTAAAGCAATATGAGCTGCATATTTGAAAATTCTATTTTTTTGTCAAAATGTTTTATTATGATAAATTTGTATGTAACTTAAACCTTCATGATCAATTAGACTGAAATAAAGCAGAAGACAGACTTTTATATACAATCCCAGCTTTATATAAGAAATCATTAACGTACAGGACGACAATAATGTAATTTTGATTCAATCGAAGCTTATAAATAGTTCTTCGATCGCAAATATGAACAACAGAAGTTTATTAACGTTATTTTTTTCTGTCATTGAAATCGTTATTTACAATTTTGCAACAAAAATTCTGACTTCAAAGTTGCAGTTCATATTGCTTGAAAAATCTTAATGAACAAGTGTACATCACTCTTGTAGATATTGTATAATATAATTTTGATATATTTTTCAATTTTGTTCATTTTTATACATCAAATATTACACATTACCCAAATTGTGAAAATAACAATCAGGTGAAAATGGCAATTTTTTTTTAAAATTGTTCTGTTGCTTTTATTCCCTGGAAGCGGTTGTCTATATACCACAACATACTTAAACTGTTTAAAATGGTTTTTGTCTACAAGCAAAGTAGGATAATAAAAAAAAGGTGTAAAACAGTAAAATAACAAAAAGATAAATAAAGTTTTGAAAATGTAAAAGTTATATCTTTTGTGAAAATAAGTCAATGAATATTAATTTCATATTTGCTCTGTAAGTCAACATCAAGAGGCATATCAATATCAGCTGATTATCTATAGCATCAATGTCTGGAAAACTTTTCTGTGATGGCAATGAGGGAATGACAGGATGATGGAATTTCAGATCAAGATGGGTAACACTAGATGTCACTACATGTATGTGCCCAAGCCATTTCTTGCAGGGGCATAAAAATGCAGAGTAATTTTGAAAATCCATTTTACATGTAAACAATAGGATTTAATAAAACAGGTAACGTCATGTAAAAGATTAAAAAAATTTCATCATAATGAAGCCACACAGCCAGACTGAAATATATGTGATATACCTAGGTATTAATCAATACTGCAACAGAGCAAATATAAACCTGTTTTCAATGGAATAAATTTTGTGTTTTATTTGATTTTCATCAATTTAAAAGGATAGTAAATAACACATGTTCAAAAGTCCTTGCCATCAAAGAATAGGGAGCAAGAAACAGTTACCTGTAATTGACTGTATTTGTTAATTGTTATTTTAGCAATTAAGGTACATATCTGAGTGCAATAAGTACAATATATATTTTGCATTACTAGTAATTCATGCTAATTATCAAAATATGGATTCACACATGATTATCCTTTTAAAGCACATTTTTTTCTGTTTCACCCAATAGATATCCTGTTTATAAAATTAAATCTCTGTCTGATGGATCAACAACAAAGAACAAGTTTATGATACTGGAAAATTAATAATGTACAAAGTTCTGCAAATCATGTTTTAGTTATCAAAAATGTATTACCCCCCCTCCTTTCACCATCAATTGTCCACTTGTTACATTTTAGTAGATCTCACCTCTTTTTCTCTTCCATTTTCTCAATAATGATGCTCCATTTTGAATAATGAATGTAGCAACACCAAGGACCATTAAAGATTTAACAGCCAACTGTAACAGTAGGGTGGGCTCAAAGGAATCTACAAATATAACAATACACTGTATTACAGCTCAATGTAGTGGACATAAAACAACGTAGTGGACACAATACACCAATATAAATAGACTTACCAAAACAATATAGTGGGCATAATACAGTAATATATATAATTAAATGAACTTACTACAACAAAATAGTGGAAATAATACAGCTCAATAAAATGGGCATAATGGAAATCAATATAATGGGCACAATATATCCATAGTGGTTGACTCAAAGGAAGCTATAAATACAAAATTTCAAAAAACCTATTTGACTTTATACACCAATAGTTGACTCAAAGGATTATCAAATAATGCAGTAAAATGAGTTTAAAGGAAACTGCAATTATTACAACATAGCAGACTTAACAATACAGTGAGTATTATAGTTAGTGTTGTCACGATGATCAATTTATAATCGATGATCGGTCGGAAAGGCTGTCGATTTTAGACAATCAATTGGAGATTTCAACAATCGATTAATCAGTATATTTCAGCACATATCTTTTTTACAGTTATGTAATAGTTATTGTATATTTATTATGGTGTATCCTAATTTGGAAAGGGCACGAGTGCGAAGCAGGAGTCTAAAATAAATCAGGATACACCATAATAAATATTCAATAACTTTCTTGTATCATGGCCAATCAAACGTCATGTCACAGATTTTCAGCATGATTGTTAATTACACCAATAGAAAATGTAGTTTTTGTCAGGTGACCGCATGGATAATCTCTCCTTTCTGTCAGTATTTTTAATAAACATTTTATGTGCGTGTGTTCATGAGAAAGGACGTCGGATTGCAGCATCCCAGCACCCCCCCCCCCCTCCCCTGGATTTTAGAGTGTGGTGCAAAAAGTTTTTTCCTTGTCAACTGTTTTTGGAGGCCCCCTTTCTTTTAAATGTAGCTACGGACTTAAAGTTGCCGGTGTGATTCTGTGCATGAGTGCTGGGGGCACCGACCTGGAGTCTCCCCCTTTCAAAAATTGCTGGATTCGCCCCTGGATTGTTAATGGAATTCACAAGAAAACCTTTGGATAACAAAGAAGAAAAATTCGAAGTTAAAGAAGGTAAATTCTAGTGTTATTCGAAAATAACAAAAAAATTACCCGTTGATCATTTGACATATTCGAGAGCTGTCGTATTCACGAAAACGCTGTGTCAGGGTCAATTACTCTTCATCTGTGGATGCAGTACAGCGTAAGCCCTATATTACAATAGGTGGGATATTTTAATATATTTCTGTGTGGAATTCATGTCAAGAATTTGATTTCGCCTTGCTGTGGATTGAATATTTGAAGAGCTCCGTAAAATCATTTCGTAGTTTGGGATATATACGTACTGTAATTCATGTGAAAGACTTTTATTTCGCTTGCAGAATTTTTGCATTTGTATATTACAAAGCCCATTCATTCTGTAATTTAGATTCAATATACATGTAATTTAAAATGATGAAATCGCCTTGGTGTTCAATAATTTATTTACACGGCACAGTTTTTGCTGGCTCCGCCCATATACACGGCACAGTTTTTACTGGATACGCCCATCGGTGTATCTCCAGTTATTGTACACTTGACTTCAAAGGAAAATCACCGCAGCCATGATACAACTTTTATTTCAAGACCAGGCTCTTGTTATCAAAAAATACCCTAGGTATATCTTTCAAGAGTTGTCCTTTACTATTTTAAAATACATGTACTTAAAATCTGTTTAAAATAAATCAAAAGATAATGATATTTGTATTTCTAAATTGAAGAAACTAAACTACTTGTTGAAATAAAATATATAATTTTCAGTATTTGGGGGAATTCACCTGTCATTTCATACGGAATCACAAGGAATTCGCGATATGAAATGTCTTATAACAGTTAAAAATTAATTCCATATATATTTTAGATGATCATGTAAATTAAAGCCTGATCTGTCAATGCTTACTTTTCCCAGGCCAAGTAATTCCTAATCATGAAAAAATCTGTATTACTGAAATCGTTATTCAAACTGCATATATATACTGTTTTTAGAATTTCGATCTGTACAATGCACCTTTACTTACATTATTTTACAATGAAATATAATTTTTATAAAATCTAATGCCTATTTTATGCAAAGGGTTACCGATTCGATTATTGGCCGATGATCAGTTGGTTAGGGTCAACCGATGTTACCGATTAATCGATTCTGAGTTTCAACCGATTTGACAACACTAATTAAAGTACATCATACTGGGCATGTTAGACTTCATACAGCAATATAGTGGGGCTAAATAAAATATACTACTGTATAAGTAGAATTTTTAGCGAGGATTTAATTTTGGCATTATTAGCGAGTGTGTTGAGATCGCTAAAATTGAATATCGCTAAAAATTTATTGCGTTTTATTTGTAATAGGTTCTTCGGTGAACTTTTTAAAATCGCTAAAATTACAACTCGCTAAAAATAGAATACCAATTTCTAAGGACAAATCGCTAAATTTGCCTCTCGCTAAAATTTCCACTTATACGGTATATTTCAGACTAAAATCCATCTTCGCTAGCCATTAAGGTTTCTGATACACTACTCAAGCTCCTCAAAATATGACTAAAATCTCCTATATTAATTATCAAATAATGCAGACCATTCAATTCATTATGTATGTAATTAGGAAATAGGAATCATCTAAAACATTGATAAAATAACTGTAATACTGATGTAGAACTGAGCCCTTCAGAAGTTGACAATTGGCCTTGATGATTAAAAATCTCCCACAGTATATGTACACTAAATCAGGGTCATACGAGAGGTCATACAGGACATCATAAGTCCTGGTCAGTATCACAGGATACACATACAGGATCATCTACGTACTGAGTATCACCCTACAAAACGGATCAGGACACGGACAATGTAAAATACTAGTAAATGTAGCTCATTGAATTGTCAAGGAAAAATATCAATTTCTTGAGAGTCATAATCTAGAACTTGATTCTATATTTGTTCTAGAAATTGTAGTGCACCACATTTTTTTTTTCTTAAATCAAAGAACTTTTATTATGAGCAATTAGATTTTAACTACAGACAAAATTTTTGCAAGAACCAAAAAAGATTCATATTCACTTTAAATTAAATTTTCTTTCAAAAATAGCTACATAATACATGGAACCACTCTATACAACATTAAAACAGAATATTCATTTTTTTATTCTCTCCGATTGATTATTCTACAATTAAAAAATTCATGACGGCCTGCAATAGGTGTTTGATTCAACTATATTTCACTTCGTCAGTAATTCTTACAATCATCCAAGTACGAAAGAAATCAAAAGTGGTAAATCAGAAGTCTGAATCCATATTCCAATAAGTAAACAGAGGAACCTCATTTCAATTTCTTTTTGCTTTGGTTTATTAATTATTAATAATTAATTATAAGATAATTTTTTTTTTCAATTGTATAATTTTTTTTTGAGGTGGGGGGGGGGGGGGAGACTTCTTAGAACATCCATGTAGATCATACAGGGTGTAAAACTCTGTGATTACTACGTAGTTTCTATTATTGTGTGTTTTATATTACTAATATACAGAGCACTACAAAAAAATAACTTACTTATTTAAAAAGATCAAATAAGCTAGCATATTTACACATCATAAAATATAAATTCAAAATATTTGAAAAACTACATAAAAGATCAAAAAACTATTGTTTATATTATCAATTAAAAGAAATCATTACTGCAACTATAAGCAGTCTTGACCTTCACCAGCTGTATTTAATTTAGAAATGTATGTTTTCTGCATAAAATTGCCATGTCCTGGAAAAATCTAATATTCTAAATCCTATAACCCTGTCAAAATAGCCTTAACATTGACTAGCGGGACACAATAAATCTGAAGGTACAAGTTTTCACTAAATCCATCAGAAACTCTGCAATCATGTAATATATACTGTAGATATAGTCTCATGGAAATACTTAAGCTGCAGAACTGTAGCTATCCAAAAAATATATTGACAGACCAGAGAGCTACATAGCCCCCCACTGAAAAAAACTGTATATTTATTGCAAACAAAAATTTGCGCATGATACCAGTCGGATATCAATTGATTAACTCAATTTATAAACCTGCCTGAATAAACTTCTTATTTTTTGATAATCTTTCTTACTTTAATTTTTAAAGAAATATAAAAATGAATAAATTGTTTTAAGTACTCTTCCTTACTTTTATAATTTTTTAAACAACAATGGAATGTTACATGCTATTGAAATCATGCATCCATTTAAATTTCTAAAATATTTAAATGCTTTGCGTATTTTAGCAACTCAAAGTTTACTATACTTTATGGGGTAACTGGTGTACAATGTAGCATAATGGAAAATTTTGATCTTTTTTTAGTTTTTTTTTCACATTGGTCAAGTCTAGTACAAGAACTTGTTCTTTTTAAAATGTTGAGAAACATGTCTACTTGAACCAAAAAAAAAAAAAATGTGTCTAAATGTTTGGTATCGAGTGTTTAACAACTTAGTTAATCTTCGTCAATAGGATATGTTTTATTTTGTTACAGAACAGAGCAGACCTGACTATAAACTAACCTAGAAAGTAAATGACAGCAAAAGCTGTGGTGGTTACTAGTAAAGCAACACCGTAGTAGTCCATTAGGCAAATAAAGCTTATGTCCTCAAGACTGATAATACTACGTAGTTGCTTTTGTATGCACCATTTGATGCAAAAATTACGTCGTCATCGTTCGATTGTTTGTGTAGCTCTTCAATGTTGAGGAGATAAGAAATTGGGACATATATTCATTGACCAATTATGTGAGATGAAATAATCACGTGGTATACCTGCTTTCTATAAATTGCACAGAGACCTTCTCTGTGGCCTCTTTTCCACTCAGTAGAAACATCGTAACGATACAAGATGTCTACGCCAACAGTAAACGGCCTCAATGGAAGTCATTACCAAGAAATAAACCACCATTATGCAGAAGAATGCAGCCAGGACGATATTGGCACCTTTTTATTCACATCAGAATCAGTGGGAGAGGGACATCCAGGTAAAAAAAACTCATGTTTTAACGTTTTTATCAACGAAAATTGTACACGAGAGATGATGCATAGTTGTTGCATCATGGCTTCAAACAAGCACGTGTTTTTGTTTATATGGTGTAGAAATTTTTAATTGTTTGATTGCTATTATAATGGGTGAGCTGTCTGACCTGTTGAGACAAGTGACACTAATCGGGTTTATGTATCATTCATGCATTGATCTTATTCGCCTTTTGTGTTGCTTGTATTGCTCAATAATGACCCAGCGTTGTGTCTGTACTAGTTTATGGACTTGTTCATGTTTATGATTACAATCTTACAGAATAGAAAATTTGGTTAAATATCACAAAACACTATGAAAAGGATATTGAAAGGGTCAAACTGGCATAAGCATGCACATGTATGATGTAAATATAGGTCATGTGAATTCCTGCAAAACTGAATATATGCATTTCAGTTTTTCATCCAGAATGGGCCCAGTTTCAAAAAATCTTGACATTTAGCATTTTGGGCAGTTCAAACAAAGTCTTAAAAAAAGTTACAGGACATAAGATCTGGTAAAAAATGTACATGTACATTTTTTATGATGCAGATATTTTGAAAGGGGGGGGGTATTTTTTTTAATAGAAAATTGAATCTTAAACAAAAACAATGTAAGTGGTTTTGTAAAGTGAATAGGATTACTAAATTAACAATGTTATTTTGCTTTGTAATGGTATAAATTTTGCACAACATTCTCTTGTTTTTCTTCCAAATGAAATGTGCAGTTTTAAAGATTTTTTAAAACTGAATTTAATGTCATTGTTGCCATACAAATTGCATAGTTGCTCTCAACTGAATCTATGTACATGTGTTTTCCATAACAGTGGAAAAACGATCATGACAGGCTTATTTTCGGCATAAACTAGCTGATAAATTTACAGAATTGTATCTCGAGATCTACGTTGACACTTTTTTTGTCACACTTTATTAAGTACATTAAGATCTAGTGTACATGCAAATTTTATTTTGACCTGATATTTAGAAGACGAGCAGTCCTGAATTAAGATTTCTTTTAATACACCCAAACCAAGTTTTACCAGTATAACTGATGGTCCAATAATTGACAAGTTTATACAAATGTAAATCTACCTCTGCTCTAAATGATAGTAAAATTTGTTCAATCATCTACTCCAGAATCATGGGCCAGGAAAAAAAAAACATTTAAGCAATTCTTACTTGTATGGTTTAAGTTAGGTTTTGTTCAATTTAAGAAGGGGGCCATAATGAAGCAACAAACTTTTTTAAAGGATAATAGAAATTATTTTTGCCAAACTATAGGACCTAATTTTATAATAAACATCTTCACAAATTATTCAAATATAGACCTATGAAAGATCATGAAAATTAGTCCTCTCAAGGTTGACAGCTTCCCAGTCAGGCATGTAAGTGTGAATGCATCGTAATGCTGTATGAATTCAGGTAGGGGGTGGGTGGGGAGAATCTTGACAATTTTTAAGAATCAAGGTAGGAGAAAGTCAGTTTAGTCCCCTTTTAGAACATAACAGTTTAACACCTAAACTTGACCTGATGAATATTAAATGATTCTTCAGTTAGATTGTGCGTGTGGTATCCATAGTGTTGCAAATTAGTGTAAAGAATTTTATTTATTACGAATGATTTAGAATATTTGCACTCCACATCGCAGATAAGTTGTCAAAGTCATTATTATTCATATATAAATATGAATTAATCAGGAGTAATATTTATAAATATATCAATTTTGAAAGACCTGAGACATTATCTCTTGGTAAAATATGTAAATGATACAATATTTCATTAATTCAATAATTAAAAGATTTTATAAGTGAACTATAACAAGTAGTTGATGTCTAATCTAAAATGTTGATAGGAAGAGAATGCATACTGTTTAATTCACTGTAATATTTTAAAAGTCCAAATTGATTATTCTCTATTTAGCTAATGAATGTCATTGATGCATGAAGGAAGTTACCCTGATATCGTGTACACTTGATCGTTTGTTATTGGGTTTTAAAAGAATGCTTTGCTCCAGCATATAAGCACCATAATGACATCTTTCTTTTTCTGAAATTTAAACAACTCATTTTTTTTCCCCAGACAAAATCTGTGACCAGGTTAGTGATGCCATTTTGGACGCTCATCTGAAACAGGATCCTAACGCTAAAGTGGCCTGTGAGTCAGTGTCCAAGACGGGAATGATCCTGGTGTGTGGAGAAATCACATCTAAAGCAGTGGTAGATTATCAGGATGTGATCCGTGGCACCATTAAACAAATTGGATATGATGACTCTAGCAAAGGTAATTATACTTTGGACACAAAAATCAACCCTTGCTGACAGGTTGAATGAAAAGAATCATAACCCAAAGTGAATTTCATTTTCTGACCATTGTAGGTTTCGACTACAAGACCTGCAATGTTTTGATTGCTTTGGAACAGCAGAGCCCCGACATTGCCCAGGGTGTGCATGTTGACAGAGACGATGACAATATTGGAGCAGGAGACCAGGTAAAATGACCGGTTTCTCTTATCTATATCTAGGACGTACATGATTTTAAACTTTTTAAAGGAAGTTTGGATATTTAAATGCCATTGCTACCCAAACAGTGATGCTTAATCTAGAGCAGAGTGACATACGGAGATCTTAATTTTGGACAGGACTACTATTACTTTTCTTCTTTGTCATTCAAGCGTCAAGTGCATAAAGAGAAAAAATTATGGTTAACATGCCATCAATTAAACGATTTTAAGTATTTATATAGAGGAATATAGGTGTGATGAAAAAGATATTTATTACCAGCAGAGATTTTCATTGCTTATTTGTACTATCTAAAATCGACTTTTACTGGTCACTTTATTGATCCCAATGCAAGTTACTTTACCTCTGTTTTGAACAAGGACAAACTAAAAAACACCACCTCCCCCACACACAAATGTGTTACTACATCCCTTCCAACTCCATTGCAAAGGGGATAAGTACCCAAATCACATTTTTTTTTCCCCTACCTAGGATTTTTTTTTTCACAAATAAATGTTTTCCCAGGGTCTTATGTTTGGATATGCCACAGACGAGACTGAGGAATGCATGCCTTTGACCGTTGTTTTGTCACATCAGCTTAATGCCAGAATTGCACAGCTTAGGAGAAGTGGGGAATTAAGCTGGGCCAGACCTGACACAAAGACACAAGTAAGGCATTAACTATTAAAAAATTCTCTCAATTTATCATATTTTTTTAATTGGTCATTTTCTTAATATTTGAATTTTTGTTCACAGGTTACAATCGAGTACAAGTACGATAAAGGAGCTTGTGTACCACTTCGTGTTCATTCAGTTGTAATTTCTGCTCAACATGACGAAACTGTGACTCTAGAAAAGTTGAGGAAAGAGCTGATGGAAAAAGTTGTGAACTATGTGATTCCACAGAAATACCTAGACAAAGACACAAGATATCATATTCAGCCATCAGGGAAATTTATTATTGGTGGACCACAGGTACAAGATCAGTTCTTTATACTTGGGTCTTCATTAGAACTTGACGGTTTTTTCAAATTCATTTTGGTGTTTGAAAATGAAATAAAACTTGATGTTATGTGTTGACTAAAATCATTCATATGTGTTAGGAAAAAAAATACAGTAAATTATTAAAGATGAAAGAATATTGTATTGTTGAGAAGTACGCAATTTTGATTTTATTTTATGACAGGGTGATGCTGGTTTAACGGGTAGGAAGATCATTGTGGATACCTATGGAGGTTGGGGTGCTCACGGTGGTGGTGCTTTCTCAGGAAAAGACTTCTCCAAAGTGGACAGATCAGCTGCCTATGCAGCCAGATGGGTGGCCAAGTCTCTAGTCAAAGCTGGGCTGTGCAAACGTGTTCTTGTACAGGTTCGTAAGAGCTTTGTTGAATGTTGGTTTTTAGGGAAGAGGAAGAATGAATGTTTGTCATGCTGTGAGAATATAAGGGTAACATTTTGACCTTTTGTTGTTTATAGGTCTCCTATGCCATTGGTATTCCTGAACCAGTTTCCATCACTGTATTCAGTTATGGAACATCAAAATATTCTGAGAAACAACTCTTAGCTGTGATCAACAAGAACTTTGACTTGAGGCCAGGAAAAATTGTCAAGTAAGTCATTTTCATTATCAGAATGTGATTATTAATTGCAAGACATTTTCAGTACTCATATCTGACATCTATCAAGTGAATAAATTCATGGTGATATTTTTTTTTGGTTTCATTGTTTCACAGGGTTAAGAACTTGAAATATTCCATTTAATACATAAATGCATTGTTTATTATAGGGAATTGAATTTGAGAGCCCCTATTTACCAAAAGACAGCTTGTTACGGACATTTTGGCCGTCCAGATTTCCCATGGGAAGTACCAAAGAAGCTTATTCTGTAAGCCTCTCCAGCGGAGTCCCATAGACAATGTCATATTTGTATATACAACATTAAACATTTGTGATTCCAAAAGGGGAGTAGCCACAGTAGTTAAAAGACTAGTCAGACCAGACTTGAAAGATCCGATTTTGTAGTTAGACTTGACACAAATTATGATCAATGCCATATACTTACAGAGCTTGTCATTATTTGTGTCATTATGAGCGGGTTATATCTCCTCAAGTTCTGCTCAGATTCCGTCTTTTAATTATTGCAAATGTGTGATTTTCTAGTTGTCTTTTTATATGCACACATTTGTCTTGTGTTTATGAAGATTCATTGGGAAAAGAGCACTATTTATAAACACTCGGGCATCCCATAATCATTATTTATATCAATTTATATTGTTATATATTTAGCAAAAAACTGCAATTTTTATTATTGTAGAAATGTAATGCATTGTTACCAGTATTTGCAATGAAATGTTTTTATGTCGTGACTTTTTATTAAGATTGTTTTATTTTCCTATGTAAACTCTTTTAATATACAGTTCAATAATATGAATCATAATCAACATACTGCATAAATAATTGGTTTTGTAACAATTTGCAATGTACCTTGTGAAATGAGAAATGTGAGTCAAATTAATCATGAAATACTTAAACTATGACTGCTTTTTGTTTAAGACAGTTCAACTGCATTCCAACATTAGTACTGTTAAGTGTATCATCAGGTTTCTAAGGCCTGATACAAAACTATATTTGTACCTACAGATATATGTGGGATCAATAAAAGATGTGAAAAAAGGCTTTTTGTTCATGTGTACTTTATCAAAGCTTGAGCAAGGGTGAGGGTCCTTTAGCCTGATGGTAATTATACTCCCCACAAAAGAAGTTTTTGGGGAGGGAGTGTATATAAGAATCAGCTTGTCCGTTTGTCTGTCTGCAAAAATGTCTACATCTTTGTTATGGAGAAACATTAAAGTCTACTACTTCACACAAAGATTGCTCATGACCTAAGGGTATGTCATGACCTTGTTGATTATTATGTTCCCCAAACGAAGTTGGGGAACATATTGTTTTTAGGGTTTTGTCCTCGAGTGATCTTGTAAACTACACTTCTGACTAAGGTAAAATGTTTTTAGGGTCAGTAGACATGTTATGTAGATTTGCCAAACAAAGGTCATTTTGCGCGCACGTGCTTGCAAGAGCGCGCACGTGCAACACGAGAAATGCCCAATATAATTGATATAGACGTAACTTTTTCAATTTTTGATGAAATGCTTTGAAACTCGTAATATAAGGATAAATTAGTAGCATAGACAATATGACATGGTCAAAATAGCAAGATCTCACGTGCATGCACGTGCGCTTCGCTCTGATTGGCTGAAACTAAAGACTCAATATCTTTCTGGCTTTTTGACGAAATTCTATGAAATTTTGAACATAGCCATGCATTGGGATATCCTACAACATGATATATAGCAATAATTATGGAAATATGCGCATGCACGTGCGCTGCAATCTGATTGGCTGAAACTTTAACTAGCTATAACTCTCTTGGTTTTCAACCAAACAGGATTTTGTTATAATAAACTTCTACAAGATGATATGACACCATGCACATGCATGCACGTGCAAGTATGTGCGCTAATCTGATTGGCTGAAACTTTAAACACTATAACAAAACGGGATGGGATTTAGAACATAGATAGATGTAATTGACTTCTACAAGAAAGTATGATCACCATGCTCGTGTATGCACGTGCGTGCACGGGAAATATGTAAAATCAAAAATACACTTGAATGATTTTTTAAAAATTTCGGATAACTACTTTAATATTTAGTATAAATAATATATAGATTGTGTACACAAGATGATATGGCCATTACTTATATGCATTCACATTGCATTGCTAAAATTTGAATGAACTTGGTACACTTCTAGGTAAACGTTGGACTTACCATTTGCCATTATACTATTTAAACATGTATTTTCAATGGTCATGAGGGACCCATTTGCCATTATACTATTAAAAATTTAGAAATCATCCATAGGAAAAAGATGGCATCACTGAGTAAACTCAGGTGATCTACTGCTATCTGTTTTCATCTGTGTCATGCTTTGTTGAATAAGGCTACCTCTACCAAAATTGTGAAATTCATGGCCCCTGGGTCAGGGTTTCTAGTGCTAGGGCAGGGCTCTCTTGATTATATAGTGAAATTGCATAAATTCTTTGAAAATTCTCTGCTTCTGTGTATTAAATAAACTAACCAAGTTCATAGTTATGTTGAATAAGGCTGACTCTTCCCAATTTGTGAATTTCAGGACCCATGGGTCAGGGGTTCTGGCATTGGGGTGGAGCTCTAATGAATACATGAATTCTTTGAAAATCTTTTCCTTTGCTCCTGTTTAATATGCCAATGATCTAATTACTTATTTATGATGAAGAAAGGTGCCTCTTTCAAAGTGGTTAATTTTAGGGCCCCTGGGTCAGGGGTACCCGGGGGTGTGGGGTACTTTTTGTCTAAAAATAAATTAATGCTTTGAAATCAGCTCTTTGGTATTAATCAATCGTTTACGATGAAAGAAAATTTATGATAAAATTTTGAAATATGTGGCCACAGGGTCAGTGGTTCCTGTGAGGTGGGGTTGCACAGCTGGTGGTTATAAAGTGGAAATGCATTTTCTCCTTGTCACTCTTATTAGGTAACGAAAGTAAGCATACTAAGCGTATGATTTTATAAGCAGTGGTGCCTCTTTCAAAATTGTGAATTTCATGGCTTTGGGATTGAAAAACGAATAACATTCAATTGCTGGAAAGTTGTTACATGATACTCAGGTGACCTATAAGGCCCGTGGGACTTTCCCACGGACTTAGAAAATTGAGAAAGAAATAGACCACAATAAAAGGAGAGTTTGCTATGCCTATACTTTTAGAGTAAATCTATATTTTCACATTTTATTGAAATTTTAAATAACTGTTGAATTTGAGAATAGAACCTATGGAATATAAACAGCTACAGTTTAAGAGGGCTGGGTGGTAATTGTGGCCATTTTTAGACTATATATATCTACTTTAGAAGAAGAGCTCCATATGAAGATATACAAAAATGATCAAAATTTTAAAACTAAAATGTACGAAATTTTCCTTTGCCAAAAGACAGTTCAATGCTTAAGATATATCATGTATAAAAATGCAGTAATGTTGTGGTATCAGGTGCCTATAGGGAGTAAGCACCCCCTGCCCCCGTTGACCGAACCTCTACATATTGATCAGGTAGACGGAACATTCCGTAGTCAAATTCTCTATAAAAACAAAGGCCTGCATGGCAATTGGAATGAAACAAAATACGATTCAGTGATAGGTTTTATTTGGTATCAATTTCATTATATATAACGACCAAAGAATTTACGAAATATCGATTTGAAACAAGGTTGTTGAAATCCCTGTAAAATCAACTCACATGTCAGTAGCCTTATACCAGCCTACCTCGGTTTAAAAATTGATCATACTCGGAGCATGCTCTTGAGCATCGAGGTGAGTGATGTAAAACACCATTTGCTTGTGATAGCGGGATATTATTACATAAATAAGGAAAGTTGAGGATGAAAAGTAGAAATCATTTCATTTATCAATAGCAGTCCATTCATATTAAGTCTTCTCATTCTAAATCTTTTACATGAGAAGAAGGAAGCACTTGCAATGACCTTAAGTCGACATTTAGGTAAATCGACGGCGTATTATCAATTAACAATAATAACTTTCATAAACTTTCGTAAAAATTGACTTTTCAGTAGTCAACTTTCCTTACTTATGCAGCGGATACCAGCATCACCTGCATACGGGGTTTATATCTCTAAATTGAGCACGCTCTACGTGTGTACAATTTCAAAAACGGGGTAAATTATTGACAAACAAGTTGATGAAACAAAAATATCAGCAGTCTCGTTTAAATCCATCATTTGGTAAGTTTAATGGTCAATACAATAACTTTTTGTCAACAAGTACAATTTATCATTAAGTCAAATGCTGACAGACGTTTTTCATACAAATTCTTAGGCCATTATTTAGACAATGAATTGTCGACAAGGTTTTCCATTATTTCTCGATCATGACAAGGAGCACACGACTGGTGTGACCGGTCGGCAGGGGATACTCACTCCTCAATGGCACCTGTTTCCACCTCTTATGGTTTGGAGGTCCGTGTTTGCTCTAATCTTATTTGTATTGTTTGACGGACTTTTGAACTTGAAAACTGTTCGTTATCTCCACTCATTCGTCTGACTTGATATATCTAATTAAAGTTGAAAAAAAGCACAGAGTCTTGCACACCTGTTTCTTATTTGGATATTTTACTAGAAAGAGACGATTATGGTAACCTAACAACAAACCTTTACGATTCACATGATGAATTCAACTTTTCAATTGTCATATCCCCTTACTATTGTAGCAACATATCCTTATCATATGCATATGAGATTTATGTCTTTCAGTTGATTCGATAAGCGAGCATACTATACGTATGAACAACGTCTAAAACGAGGCAAGCTATTGACAAACAAGTTGATGAAACAAGAACATCATCAGTCGCATTTAAAGTCATAATTACGCAAGTTCTCTCGTTGATAGAATAACCTTGTCAACTAGAGTCTATCATTAATTCAAATGCTGACTGACATTTTTATATTAACGTTATGGCATTATTACAGATTTTCCCGTTTTCCCACGAACACGACAAAGAGTACACGGCTGGCTCACTCCTCAAAGGCACTTGATCCCGACTCTGATGTGAGAGGTCCGTGTTTGCTAGCTCTGCTCCAGATTTGTAATGTTTGATGGGATGTCAAGAGTTTGAACACTGTTCGTGATTATTTGCCAATCTACAGTACTTTAAGTCCATTTAGTCAAGGGTCATATCATAAACATGATTTTAAAATGCTACTCTTCATTAGAAGCTGTGTAGCATAGTAGTTAGCGTGTTCATGTATTAAAGATGAAAAAGCGTGTTATTCTCTAAGCAATGTGATACTCCGGATATTTATTGCTGATGTTCGATATTTTTTATTATAAGAATAATTTTTTTCGGAGATTTTTTTTTCTCAGAAATTTCAATAATGTAAACTTAACTTCTAATACTTAATTCACAAACTGAATATGTATTTTATACATCTGAAGCTATAGGCATTCTGCACTCCTTGTTCACCCATCTTCTTTGTTGATGACCAATTACAAGATTGGAGAATTGAAGACTTCAATTCTTTAAACCCTTCGCTTGAAAAGCGGGAGGGTATATGGTAATTGGGATGTCCGTTCGTCCGTCTGCTACGCTTTGGGGTACCCATCTCTTATCCTCAACTCCTTTTTTTCCCACTTAATAGAATTTTATGATACTTTTACAGATTCTTTTTTACATAATGTCATTGTGCAACTCCTATTTTACTTTTTGAGCTGACACTTAATTCGAATTCTCAGTGCAAAGCGTGGACTTTGCCTTTATAACTATATGAGAGGTGGGGGGATATCATTTAGTGAGCTTATTGCTCAAGGTGTCGCCCGCGTAGCCCAGTGGTTAGAGCGTCTGCTCTAGAGTCGCGAATTAAGGAGTAGGTCCTTATGTCGATTCGAATCCCACTGTGGAACGTAAAGACTTCGGAGGAGACCGTATAAACCGAGGTCCCGTGTCGCAGTAGGTGCTGGAACGAGAAAGATTCCTCCCTGCCCAATGCCCCTAAGTATTGAGTATAGGACAAAATTTGTAGCTCTCCACCGCAAGTGGTGGCGTCTCCATATGAGTGAAAAATTCTCGAGAGAGACGTTAAACAACATAAAATCTAAATCAATCTATCAAAATTGCTCACAGTACCTCTAGTATTGAATAAACAGTTGCTTTTAAAATAAAAACCTAGATGTTTAATTCATCGTGAGGAATGGTTGTATAAAGTATCGTAAGTTTTAATGTTTCTGGCTTTTGAAAAATTGGCGATTTTATTAAGTTGAATTTTTTGGTTGGAGTTTTTGTGAATCCATACTTGATTTACGCCATTTCCAGAATATGCTGCGGCACAGTACCTCTGAAGTTTCTCCTAGCATGCAGTTAATATTTTTGTTAGGAGTAAAATCTTTCAACAGAAAAATGTACTGAGCATAAAACACAGATCCCTTGAGAGAAGATGGGGGAACAAGGCGGGCAGAATGCCTATAGCGTCAGATATTAAGAAATCATATTCAATATGTGAATTAAGTATTTAAATTAACTTCTCATTATGAGGGGAAAAAAAACTTTTCCGAGGGAAAAAAATCTCTTTATGTGTATGCCTTTTCATAGGCAAATATTTTCAGTCTTGGTGAGATTTTAGTAAATTGTAGAGATTTTGCATTTATATATACTTTAATATTAGATGAAATATCAAATAAAGTTTGGATATAATTGAGATTTTTCATTTCATAGTTGTCGCACTATAGACACTTCGTCCGCCTTATCCCCCAATCTTCTGTCAGAGGTGGGATGACGATGTCCAGGGATGAGATGCCTAGTATAGTACACTGTAGTAAGTTTCCCTGTTGACCGGTATTTGAAAATGCCAAATTTAAACGAATTTGTTGAAATCCCTGTAACATAAATTTAATTGCCAGTAGCCTAACTGATAATACTCAGAGCATGCTCCTATGGCATATTACCAAATAAGCAATCTTTCCCATTTGTAATATATAATTTTTCACTTGTATAGAAATTCTCTTTTGTATCTTATATATGTATTCTATATATTTTCCCATTTGTAGTGTATCACTTTTCATTTTAATTGTATAATTTTCCATGTGAATTATATAATTGTAGAATACAAATTAAAACAATATATATATACATAGCACGAAAGACAAAAGAAAAAACGAAAAATTAAACATTACAAATGGAAAATGACACAGATGAAGTGGAAAATTGTAGAATACAAATGAAAATAATACGATACACATAAAAATGTAAATTTGTAGATTGTACAATACAAATGAAAATTTTGGAATATATAGCTAAAACACATTACAACTGGTAATTAAATTCAATAATGCGAATAGAAAATTACAGATCTAGAAAAACACAATACAAATGTAAATATAAGAATGCAAGTATAGTGTTACAAATCGAAAATTACAGAATATTATATTAATATTAAATATAGAAAATTTGCAAACTAACAATGGATAATTAATGAATCATTCTTCGCTTTTAATAATTTTTTTTAAAAATCGCACCACAACAAAGATCTTAAACTTTGAAATCCCCCTTTCCGAAGTGCCCAAAATCCATCATACGTCAACATAGAGTTATCTTTCTTTGATTGCGACAGACGGGCAGATTAATGTTAAACCAAGTTCAAGCATGATAAGAACAAGCAAATTCAAAGAATTGTGGTCCCACGCTTTCGGTGTCTTTGTGGGTGAGATGTCATTTTTTATGACATATTGTCTCAAATATGAACGCCCTATCATATGTCATTTAGAAATTATCACTGAAGTAGTTTTTTTTTTAAATAATGTCATTTGTGAAGGTCAAGGTCAATGGGTCACAAATCATAGCATGCTTGGAAATATCTTGTCACAGGTAATGCACATGTCAAAAAATATAAAAACCATATCTCTTCTCAAGATAAGGAACAAGATGTGTTTGTGAAACACTGATGACCCCGTATGGCAACATAGCGAAGATTAAACTTTTATTAAATGCAAATTAAATATATTATTACCTAACATCTTTTATTAAAAGTAGGTCAAACTCAAAGGTCAAGGTCATAATTGATCTTCAATGAAAGGTCCTATCACAAGGATTAAATATGTGAAACATGAAAGCCTTAGCCCTAACCCTTCAAAAGTTATGATCAAGGTTTGCTTTTTAAAAGTAAGTTAAACTAAAAGGTCAAGGTCAAAGGGTCAAAGTTCTTTGTATCCAATGAAAGTTCTTCTCACAAGGATTCCATATGTGACGTATGAAAGCCCTAACCCTTACCGTTCAAAAGTTATGGCCAAGGTTAAAGTTTTTTCACAAGTACAGAAAT
The DNA here is from genome assembly GCF_032062105.1 of Saccostrea cuccullata. Lineage (NCBI taxonomy): Eukaryota > Metazoa > Mollusca > Bivalvia > Ostreida > Ostreidae > Saccostrea > Saccostrea cuccullata. Next base: position 1,128,631 of record NW_026940638.1, on the reverse strand, counting down.
CTCCATGGTCAATGTCAATAGGTCAAAGTTGTTGGTATCCAATGAAGGGCCTTGTCACAAAGAATACATATGTGAAATAGGAAAGTCCTAGTATCTACCATGCTAAAGTTATGGCCAAAGTAAAAGTTCGGAATTTTTGTTTAAAAGTGAGCCAAACTCCAAGGTCAAGGTCAAAAGGTCAAATTTGGTGGTACCAAAAGAAAGGTCATAAGGAATAAACATGTGAAATATGAATGTCATAGCTTCACTTCATCAAAAGTTATGGGCAATGTTAAGTTTTTGTGACTGACAGACTAACAGACTGACGGACAGACGAATGAGATTTACTGTCCCCTCGCTTTCGCAAAAGCGGGGGACTATAAGAAATAATACATTTCAATTGGAAAATTTATAGTACAAAGAGAAACTTTTACAATACATATTATTTTTTTTACAATACAAATGAAAAATACAAAATACAAAAATTTAGTTATAGAACTCAAATGGCTTATAGAATACCAATGGAAATTGTAGAATATTGATAAAATTATTACATATACAAAACAAAAATTAAACAATACAAATGGAAAATTCTTACAATATAAATGGAAAATTATATATACAAACGTTTCGCATGCCTTATAGGCTAGAGTTTTCAAGCGGTTATTCCTCATATTACAGCTACAGTCAGATAACTCAGATTACATAAAAACATGGACATCGTTCATAGGTTACATGATTTAAGAATAAGACAATACAGGCCTACATGCTCACATTATAGAAAATGGTAAAAGTTTTTGACATTGTGCATATTTCTAAACATGTACGTATACTATAGTATTGTAATAAATATAATTTTGTATTATTTTAAATTCATTAAATAGCATGTGCTTTTCATCTACGGTATTATTTTGATGAGTCCAATTTGCTGTCACCAACATGATTTACTTAATATCTTAGTGTGTTTTTTTTCTCTTAATTTTTTCGTACAGTAAAACAAAGTGGAATTCGTCTTACTGTCCTTTCTGAATGTTTCTTTTTATAAAATAAAATCAACTGCATTTTCTATAATGATATATGGAAATGACAAAGAGTTTTCAAGCTCAAAGGTCAATTCAAACAATACTCGTACAAATTAGGAACAGATTAAACATGGACCTCCAAAACATCAGAAATGGAATCAGGTACCATGGAGGAGTGAGCATCACCTGCCTACCGGTCAAACTCGTTGTGTGCTCCTTGTCATGATCTGGAGAAAGAAGGAAAAATCCGTTTGCAATTCAGTGAGTAAATGATGACGATTGTTTAAACTTTAAGATTTGTTAAGATAGTATTAAAGGTAAGGTTTTTATTTTTATAGATTAGCTTTTTACATGCCATACTAGTATACATTAATTTTCCTTTTTTAATGTCTTGGTCATGAAATTGTTAAAAATTAACATTTGTACCCCATGAAACTATAAAAATAAATTCATTTTTAGAGAAATCGAATTTCCTGAAATGAGAATTGATCAGTGATTTCTTGCAATGTTTGTAACTCGAACTTTTTAAAAACAATTTATTACTAGTGCTAATTGTAACGGGGACCGTTACAGATGTTCCCCAAACGCTCCCAACTCCCTTTTATAGTCATATTCCCTGTAAGCGTAATTAAATAAGGCAAACTCTATGCATTTGAGACTTTAAGAACTTTTACCCAGAAGCGTACCATGTTCATTCAAATTTTATCATTGCACACTTGCGCATGTGAATGCATGTGCGTAATGACCATATCATATTGTCTACACAATCTATATTTTTTAATATGCTAAATATTAAAGTATTTAATCCAAAAGTATAAAAAAAAAACGCTCATTCAAGTGTATTTTTGATTTTACCCATTTCACGTGCACGCACGTGCATGCATGAGCATGGTGTAAAAAAAATACCCTCTTGTAGAAGTTCATTATATATATCTATGTTCAAAATCCTGTCCTGTTTGGTTGAAAGCTAAGGGAGTTATAGCTGTTTAAAGTTTCAGCCAATCAGATTGCAGCGCACGTACACGCACGTGTATGCATGTGCATGGTGACCATACCTTCTAGTAGAAGTTCATTATATCTATATATGTTCCAAATCCCATCCTGTTTGGTTGAAAACCAAGGGAGTTATAGCTATTCAAAGTTTCAGCCAATCAGATTGCAGCGCACGTGCATGCACGTGTTTTCAAGATAATTGCTATAAATCATGTTGTAGGATATCTTAATGCATGGCTATGTTCAAAATTTCAAAGGATTTCGTCAAAAAACAAGAAAGATATAGAGACTTTAGTTACAGCCAATCAGAGCGAAGCACACGTGCATGCGCGTGAGATCTTGCTATTTCGACCATGTCATATTGTCTATGCCACAAATATATCCTTATATTATGAGTTTCAAAGCATTTCATCAAAAATTGAACAGTTATGCCTATATCAATTAAATCGGTCATTTCAAGTGTTGCATGTGCGCGCTCTTGCAAGCACGTGCGCGCAAAATGACCTTTGTTCGGCAAATCTACATTACATGTCTACTGACCCTAAAAACATTTTACCTTAGTCAGATGTGTAGTTTACAAGATCACTCAAGTACAAAATTTTCCCAGGAAGAAAAATAATAATAACTAGAAACGATCTCGTTGCGAGCAACGAGAGGTCTTCCGTCCGTTTTAGGAAAAGAAACCCACATAAAATCGAGCTGAAAAGAGATTCAAAATTTTGGTCACAAGGAGGATTGAAACCTTGTCGCCAACGTGAATGCGCTTTTTTTTTTTACTTTTATATCCCCAACGCGCTAACAATTAAGCTATTGGGAGTACTGCTCTAAATATACTTGTGTATACCACGGTACTTTTGCAACAGTTCACCTGTCTAAGAATTATAAAAAGCATTAATAATTTCGCGCCAAACGCCACGAGTAAATATTCGCGCCTTTTCTTTGGACTGATCTATTAGATAGGTATGATAGCATCAATTAAATTTTAAGAATAAACCATTCCTAGCGCCTTTTTTAAGTTTGACGTTAAGAAAGTATATGTAACACATTATACACATTACATATCGTATCTAGCCCAGTTACACTAAAGCAGTGAAACGGAAATTAAGTTTTAAGATTAACACTCAATTGCAACGTACTACTGTAACGTGTCGGATCTGAGCGGTCAGTAGGTCCGTGCTCGGATTACCGAGTTTTACTGGGGATATGATTGAATGCAATATATACAGATAATAATATGACACCTGCCTGGTGTCTTTAAATCAAATGACCTAAGTGCTTTGTATAATTATATATCTTCAGTTAATACCGGCACCTGCCTGGTGCCATATGATAATTGCCTCACTATACTCGTACAACTGACTATATAAGTCAACATCATTCTATCTGCCTGGTGCTTCTTGTTTTAGCCTTTAACATCTGCCTGGTGTATAACTGCTTACCAAGTTGCCTATACAACTCTAGCCAAGTGGCTACAATATACTTACACAGTATGAAGTACTTGATTTAACTTTGTAAGAGCTTCTCTGTCCTAATGACAAACCTATAGCTAATGTCACACAGCTACATTTTAACTAGTCCCTGACTACGGCAACTTTACACAATCCTATTTGATCGATAAACCAATTGGTTTCTGTACCAAAGTGAAGACACAAACCAGTTGGCTGTACTGCCCCCGTGTACCTCAACTTAATCAATGATCATAAGTTATCAGATATCGTATTGATAAAATAAAACAGACTGTCTTTCTCTTGGCAACACCATTATTATTTTCTAACAGAACATCATTTATCAATAATACTTGTTTAATTCTTTAGTCAATTGACCAATTAATTACAATATTTACATTGATTATCTATTATAATATAAACAAGTAACGGGAGGTAACTCCTCCAACCATTTAATACTACGTGAGAGTCGAAGTAGATTTTTACATTTCATGTATCCTTATGTCAGAATGGTTTAATCAAACGCTCAGCTGCCTCCATAAACCCCTACTCGCGAAATGGCGGAGTTGACAGAGATAGCCGCCATTTTGGACCCGCTTCAGATTTTTGAATGCAAATATCTAGACTTTAGATTGATCAACATTCAAACAAATTAAATAGTAAGCATTATAAGGAGGGCTTCTATTACCATACCAAATAAAAATGAAAAATACTGAAAAACAACAAAGTTAGAAAATACGATTTTTTAAAGTTTGCAATTCGTAACGACCGGAAGTACTGACGACGCACGAAAAGGCGATTCTGCAATCCACAAAGTCATGATCTATCATCTCCAATTAGTCTCAAGTTCATATCCTTAGCCATTTTCGATAAAAGTGCGCGACAAAATCGCATTTTAAATCAGGAAATTGTCCATATCTTGGCACCAGAAGCGAATTTTCCAAATTACTCTTCGGATGTAACAACTTCATATAATGACGCATATTTTGTGAAAGTTTCATGAAAAACCACTGAATAGTTTTCGAGAAATCGCCTGCACAAAATTTTGTCAAAAATAATAATAATAATAAGAATAATAAGAAACAGTAGAATCACTATAAGGTCTTCCGTGAAGACGGAAGACCTTAATAATAAGAAGAAGAAACAGAGTAAAAACAATATGTTCCCCAACTTCGTTTGGGGAACATAATAATATTAATGCTATTTTTAGAATGATTAACTTATAGCTATGTTTCTTTTTCTCTCCCCCAAAAATGAAATCAAAGAGATGGAATAGCTAAATTAAGGATATGGCATGTAAAAATCCGTATCCTACTACAACAACATGAATTTGTAAGTTGTTTATAAGAGTTTGAAATTATTATTTTAATCAAATAATAAAATGCATTTATAACTTTTTGATAATTTTTCGTTAGTGATTTATCGATTTCATATAATAATTATACAAATCCATTACAAGAAAAGTTATTTTAAAAAAAAATTGAAAGGCCCTGGGTGGATGAAGTGGGGTGGAGTCCCTCGGCTTTTGAACAGAAATGTTTGCACCTGTTGCGTGACTTATAGATAGAGGCCCTTATTAGACAACTTCGGTGGTCGTCTGTTTATACACTTGAACGATCAACAATACACTCGCATCTTCTCGTATGACAAAGCGAGCTTCTAAATAAAAACTGCCATAAACTGACAAACAGATAAGATCCTTGTTCTATCCCTGCTTTAAAAAAAGTTTTGTTCATTATTTGGCTATGTGTCAATTATTATCCTTTGTATAGAAATCAAAGAATTACTCATGATGGGCCTAGAACGCAGTCATCCTTTAAAAATGGCCCTTTATAAAGAATTAAACTTCCTGTTGACCTTTCAAACATTGTTGACATAGCCTGCTATCAAGTAGGGTAGAAAGTTACAAACGAGATTTAAGAAAGGCGTGCTTATCGTTTCAGCTACATTTAAACGCTGAGTTTGGGGACCGGATATTACCTCACCGGGAAGGTCTTTCGAAGCACATGTTGTGTATTTCATTCATTCTGAGGACAACTAGCTGGCGATTATAACGCTGGACTTACGACACGTTACCTGAAGGCTCATAATAAGCCGTCATTGTATTACACCTGTATTGTACGTGCGAGGGAATGCCATCGTTCAGTGTCTGTTGACAGTTTATATGATATATATTTAGTACTGGCACATAAACAAGACAGAAGAATGCAGAAGGCTGGGTAATAATGACCGTGTTGTGTTACATTCGGAGGAAGATTCTGGTGGTGCTGGGGGTCTTCACGTCCCTGGGGCTGATGACAGGGACCGTGACCCCCTGGTGGGTGGTGGTAGTGACCACGGACAGACGACTGGTACACGGACTGTGGTACTCGCTGTCTTGTGATGTGTCCTCGGGACTATCCCTGTGTAAAAGTCTACTGACCACATCAGATTCGGCCATAGGAAGTAAGTCTCTCTCTCTCTCTCTCTCTCAATATTATTTATTTGGATTTTCCGAATCGGAGGTTTCAGGATTTACAGTGATATAATTTCATAGATGTTATTTTTACCATTATCCGTTTTGAGTGTCTCCCCTTCATATTTCTTTATTTTAAAGTGTTGTTTTCTCTCACTTTTATTGTCTCAATGGTACTTTTAAGTACATGTACTTGTACTTTGAAGTAGTGAGTATCTTTTCTGATTGTTACATAAGACGCCGGTGATTCATTGTTTTGACTGTCGTGTAAGATGAAGTGGATTTCTACTGTGGTCTTGTTTGACAGAGTGAGAGGACACTCGAGTCCCCCGAGCCATGACTATGGTTTGTCCCCTGTGAGGATGACTTTATTGTCTAGAATTACAAATGACCACTTATATTTCCTTTTTTGGCATGTTTTCCTTTTTACTTGTTCCAGACATATTTTGTTTTACCGGTTATAGTTAATTATATTTTTAGACCTAACCTTGGACTACATATTTCTTGTAATCTATGCTGATTCTTTAAAGTGAAAATTTATATTTAAAGTTTACCGTTTATTGCTTTTAAATTGATACATATAAATTTTCCTGTAAATGTGCTTTAAAGAAGTTTTAAAAGTTCTTTTCATTCCTTTAAAATTGTTCACAACACACAAGACATGTATATATTTTATACTGTGCTTTCCCACGGACATGACGGAGAGGAAAAGTTCCTGACTTAAAATATATTTGCTGTGCGGTTACTGAGTATAGTCTGAGGTTAAATGATTTTTTTTTTCTTTTCACCCATTTGATGTAGCTTTTGGGTGGGTTTTCTTTTTGTTCATTGGCTAGAATTTTGAGAAGTTCTCTTGTAGAATTTTCAGGCTTTAATTGTCATGGCTGCAGACATTTTCGATGTTATGAATTTGTCGAATTAAAAAAAATCATTTTGATTTGCAATTTGCCAGATCAAAGAAGTAAGACACTAATCATTGAGTGTAAATTCCTTTATACAGGCGTGCGCCTGGAGTACGGACTGCTGACTTTGTTCGGGGTAGCCCTGTGTGTGTTGGCCACCGTTTTCCTGATCATCTATAACCCACGGGAGGACTCGGTGAGGTCGACCCTCTCCGGCTGTCTGACCGTCTCCCTCTATCTTGTTTCAGGTACGTATAAAATCAGTTGAAATGATTTCGGACGAGTTTAGGTGCCTCTGAGGATGAATCTGATATCCCTTTGAAATATTGTAGATGTCTTAATATTGGATGCATAGGTTTGTTTTTTTTCAAATTCTAAATATCATTAAACAACTTTAAAAGTTTAAATCCTAAGTGGTGGACATGAAAGGGGCACCCGTCGCACACCACGTTAAATTTGTCTCTTATTTTTATACGCCCGTCTTAAGACGGGACGTATTATGTTATAGGCTTCGTGTCCGTCCGTCTGTCCGTCTGTCTGTTAGCTTTTTCGTTTCCGGCTCATAACTTTAATACTACTAGGCCTAGGATTATCAAACTTTGTCATCTGATGCATCTTGGGTAGAAGGTGTGTCGCGCACAAAAAGTAGGTCGCTCTGACCTTTATTTAAGAAGTTATAACCAAATATGGAAAAATCCTTTCCGGCCCATAACTAGAAAACCATAAGACCTACAATCATCAAACTTGGCCAGTTTATGCATCTTAGGTAGAAGGTGTGTCGCGACCTATTTCAAGGTCACTGTGACCTTTAATTTAAGTGAATTTAAAAAAAAAAAAGTGTCTTTTTACTATTCATTTACACATCCCAAATAATGTAAGAGTATTGCACTGTTCTTATTAAAAAAGTGTTAAATCAAGAAAATACTTATTTTTTTTAAGCATATACTTGACAGCAATCTATAACAAATATAATGTATGTCAGAGAAATCCTGCCTCTCCCATGAGTGTAATTATCAAGCACTGCAGGTCAAGAAGAATTTTGATAACAGAAAATTGCATGTCAAATTAGAGAGAAATTAATGGGTTTTGAGTGCGAGGAGCTAGGATTGGTGTTATCTATATCCCTTGAGTATTGGGCAAATGGGTAAGCCTGTTTGATTAAAAATAGCTCTTGTTGACTAGCTTAAGTTTTAAAATGTATTTGATGAAAAATAATTAAAACTAATTTGATATTGCATAATAGACTGATCTGATATTATGTAATATTATTAATTTAAAAACTAATTTTTTGGGGTGGGGTGGAATCAGCATGTCCATATGAATTACATATTAAAACCTGTCGGACATTAAATCTCAACCAAAAAAAAAAATCTTTGAGTATTTTATTAAATTTATAGTAGATAGTGCAGACCCATTCATCTCTTGGTAGTAATGAGTAGACAAGCATCCAGTTAAAGATTAATTAATGAGTTCAATGTAGGAAGGCTAGCTGTCTCAGTCGCTCTAATTAAGCAGTGACCTTATCTGTGCCCTTTGGGGATTAGACAGAAGAACTGCTGGTCAGTTTATAACATATGTCATTTGATGGCCAGCCTTTTCTTTTCAAAATTAATTTGGTATAGATTAAGTTGTTAAGACTAATTTGATGATGGGCATTTGACAAGGTCTAACACAATCAGCACAGAAATCTATCAGTGATGTAATATTTATTATAATTGATGCCTACATCGCAGGGGATGGATAAATATTTTAAGGAATGGAAAAATCATCGAAATCTTAGAATCAAGGTTGATGTGATTTTCTTGCACCTAAACTGTTCAAGAAAAATGTAATTTTTTGACGGGCGTATCATGCTGTGGCGCGGCACTTTTTTATTTTATGATTTTGTTTGGCTCATAACTAGAAAACTATTAGACTTACAATCATCAAACTTGGACAATTTATGCATCTTGGGTAGACGATGTGTCACGACCTATTTCAAGGTCACTGTGACCTTTAATTTAAGTGATTTTTTAAAAAAAAACTAAGTCTTTAAAATTTTAAATTTCATAATCCTAAAAAATGTAAAAATATAGTTGTATCCTTATTAAAAAATGCTAATTTAAGTAAAAACTTATTTTTTCATCATATACTTTACAGCAAATTCTGTAATAAATGTTAATGATTTGAGAGGAATTCAGTTTGTCCCATGTGCATAATTATCAAGCACTGGTCAAGGAGAATTTTTGATAGCAGAAATGTGCATGTCAAATTAGAGAGAAATTAATGAGTTCATTGTCAGGAGTTAACTGGCAAGAGCATCATGCAGTATTATCTTAATTTATGTCTTGGGAGTTGGGCAAAAAGAAATGGCCTTATAGTTGCTTGTGTTAATTAAGAGTTCTTGATGGCTGTAGTTCAGATAAAGATCTTTCAATTGGTGTAAATGTAATTAAAACAAATTGATGTTTTAGTGTATGATTAAAACTGAATTAGTATTGTATAATATAATTAAAATTAATTATACATGTGTTCATTGAAAAAAAAAATTACATTTCAGTTTTTATATATTTGCAACAAATTGCAGTCATGTCTCACTTAGAATTTTATAGTCTAAAGAATAATTATTTTTTGATTTTTTTTTTTTATTTGACTGTAGCATTTCCATTATTTCATAAAATATGCAATAAACAAATTAAAGCTGCAGATGGATATTTGTTAAGCTCTAACACAGTCAGTTTAAAATTATATGATGTATTATTTGTTTTAATTAATCTCTACACTGTAAGTCTCTTAGAGATGTATATGTACAATATTTTAAACATGATAAGAAATGGAAATTAGATCATTGGAATCTGTGTCAATCTGTTAATCAAGGTTACTTGATTTTCTTGCACCCTAACCAATTTATGATTATTGAACAATATTTGATGGGCGTATCATGCTGTGGCAGGGCACTTTATTTCATGTTAGTTATTTGACCTTTGTTTTACACTAAATACTGAATATGACGTGTTCCTTATTCTGACCAATTCGTCGGAACCCACGGATTTTCTCTATATGTAACACGTTGAATGCAGTGTTCTGTAATGGAGAGAAAACTCTTGGGTTCCGACCATGATCGGATCGATACTTAGGGCAAGGTGCGTGTGACCGACTAACAAGGGATTGTGTTGACCTAGGCACCTGATCTCATGCACATCTGGGATGGGGTCTGTTTTATGTCTTATTCCTACATCTGTATCGTTTGTGGATTCCCCCCCTCCCCACCTTTCCGTCCACATTCATATACACGTCGCATGTGGTATGGTTTTCTATGTAATTTCTCAGCAGCTACGCCTAGTTGTGTTCACTAAGTGAGCAGTGTGGTCCCTATCGGGTTATGCTAACTCGACCACATTAAAGGCAGATTAACGGAAGAATTAAATCTTACGAAATTTTAAACTTCATTTAAATTCCTTAATTGATTAAAATCTTAATTTTAATTCCCAACTTTATATACATACAGATTATGAAATTTAATTCTGGGGAATGTCAGGAATTCGATATAATCGGGGTAAATATAATCAATTTGTTTACCTCCCATTGTTAACATACCAGGTCCTTTAAAGATTGAATCTTTCTGAGGAGGTCTGGAAGTCTTTGCATTAAAGGAATCTCTTTTTTTCCAAAGTCAGCATATTTGAACACATTTAGACTGAAGTGAACAATGGCAAATATTTATATACTTCTGTGTACACCTTATAGAATAAACCAATTTGTCTTTGACGTTTTAAAAAAGAAATGAATGAGGTATTTGTCGTAATGATTATGTAATTTGCCGCCTTCCTTCCAGGAATGGTAGTGTGGTTGATCTTCTTAGTGCAGTGTTGCACTTATTGCAGATGGACAAATTATTAACAAAGAACAAAAATACTTTGACAATTATCTCACTTTTAATGGCATTCGTACCGGCAGTTCTGATGATACACATTCATTAATAAAGTCTGCTTTCTCCACCTACCTTCACGTAGAGCTCTCAGAGTGAACATTTATACGTTGTATAATGACATTGATGTGCTTGTTCTGTAGATACTTAGTCATTGATAGTATTCTAATCAGTCGTTTACTTTTTTCAGCACTGTTGACGTGGGTAGCGGTTGGAAAGGCCTGCAGTGATAACGTACGACTTCGTCAGACCCAAGATCTGGGCGGCCCGTGGTCCCTTGTTGTGTCTGCGGTGGCAGGAACTATGCCAATATTTTTGGCTATTGCTATTTCATTTAGGATACACAATAATGTTAAAAACATAAGGAAAGAGCGGGAACAGAAGAGAAAAACCCGCCAATTTTACGAACAGCGTAGTTGCCATAGTAGCATGACGATGCTAGGCAACACGGGGACCTTGCAATCGAGTTCACTACATTCCAGTGTTCATTCCCTTGATATTTCGTTTTCTAATCACCAGGAAGTGAATTCATTAAACAGTTTAAGCATGGAATTCAAAGAAGACATTTCTAGATCCCCGATTTTCACCGAGAGCAAGTCGCCCATCTTCCCCGCAGACTCGATTCCTTACAAGTTTCCGGTCAGTCCCTCCTATTGAGGATGTATTAGTGTTTTATGGTTTGTCTTTCATTGAGAACTTTAGATGTTGAGACAAAAGTTTGTCCTTAGCATGGTGAATTATCAACGTTTTAAGACACGGAAGTTGACACCTGCTCGACAGTCAACAATGAATATAAAATCCAGTTTTGCCAATTTGACAATCTGTATATTCCGTATATAATACGTAGAACTTAATGTGTAAATATTGCAATATTCACAAATGGTGCTATTTATGACTTCATAATCATTCTATTTCGTATCTCTACAACCGTCCTTTCATAACAATCCATCTCATGGTTCCGCGGATCATTGAGTCATTCGTCAATGTTTCATGTTTCATTCTGTTCCTTTTTTTTAGTGCTGTTGTTGTACATTTTTATTTTATGACGTTGTACATGTGTATATTATTATGCGTATGCAAATAATGATGCATTAAAAACAAGTGACAAAAGAAATACACATTTTTTTAAAATTATATTTACACCTCCTCTACATGGCGTCATAAAATGTCAAGTGACAGGTATGATAATCATTTTACCTCAATACCTGCCCTAATTAACGTCATTTTTGCAAGGCAAGGAATTCCAGTCTGCGATGGAGCGGAGAGTATTGTTATCCATTGACTTGGTAAGTCAAATTAACAGTTGCTCACAGATTATTTCTATCAGGAGCTTTTCCCCAGTAACACTAAATCAAGGCCTTTTTCAAAATACAGTTTAAGGGTCCTAAAGATCACCTGGTAGTCTATGTGATGGTTTTTCTCATTATTTGTACAGCGAACATCTGAATTTCAGAGCGTTAACACAAAGAGTTGATTTTAATCAGATTGATGAAAAAGATTATGCATTTACCAACATACCTTAAAACACACACACACCCTCCCTCTCCCTCTCTCACACTCATAAGTTTTAGCTCACCTGAGCTAATTAAAAGCTCAAGTGAGCTTTTCTGATCACCCGATGTCCTTTCATTAAAAAAACTTCTCAAGAACCACTGGGCCAATTTTAACAAAACTTGGTACAACGTATCCTTGGGTAAAGGGGAGTTTAAATTATTAAAAAGAAGGGCCACCCCCTCTTGCAAGGAGAGATAATCAAGAAAAGACAAAAATAGAATGGGATCATTCAAAATAACCGGCACTGTGCCAGGAAAGCTGAAACTTATGTGAAATCATCCACATTATGATGTGGTTGTGTAGAGTGTAAATTGTTCAAATCAGTGAAATCAGTCACGACCCTCTGGATAGGGCGGGGCCACAATAGGGAATTCAAGTTAAACGTTGAAATTATCTAAGAAAATTCTTTGAAAATCTTCTCAAGAACCAGTGGGCCAGAAAAGCTAAATCTTATGTAAAAGCATCTTGGGGTGGTTTCAATTCTAAGTTTTCCAAATCATGACTCCTGGGGGTATGATGGGGTCACAATCGGTATTAGAAGGGGGGATCTGTTAAAGAACAGCATGGCCAAAGATACTTTGGTGAACGATGTGGGCCTCTAAGTTTTGTTTGAAAATTGTCAAAATTACCCGATGAACGGTCTTCTCACAAGGAATACAACTGTGAAACATGAAAGAACTAGTACTAAATGTTCAAAGGTTGTTGTCAAGTTAAAGTTTTTTAAGTGGGTCAAACTTTAAGGTCAAAAGTTCAAACATGTTTATATCCAAAGGAACGTCTTGTGTGCATGCATTTGTCATATACATAAACCTGTGGATATTATGAAAGTCCTTGTACTAACGGTTCAAAAGTTATGATCAAGGTTAAAGTTTTTTAAACGTGGATCAAACTCTTTGGTCAAGGTCAAATATTTTTAAAATGAAAGGTCTTGTCATTGTGAATACACATGTGAAGTATGAAAGGCCCAAATATTCAAAAGTTATGGCTATGGTATGGTGTCCGGATAGGGCCATTTGCTAAAGCTCAACAGCGCGCTCAAGAGAACACGCTGCCGCACTTACACACAACAGGCTGTCAGGCTAACATGAGTTCACGCAACACGCTGACGCGCTAACACACAACGTGCTGTCACGCTAACACGAGTTCACGCAACACGTTGACTCGCTAACAGACAACACGCTGTCACGAGTTCGCACAACACGCTGACGCGTTAACACAAAACACGCTGTCACGCTAACACTATTTTGCACAACACGCTGACGAGTTAACACACAACATACCGCCGCGCTAACTCACTTTGAGGCAACACGCCGTCGCGAGTTGTGTGTTAGCGCGACGGCTCGTTGTGCGAACTCGTGTTCGCGTGACAGCGTGTTGTGCGAACTCGTGTTTAAAGATTTTTTTCTATGTATTCCTACATTGAACTTTGATATCCCCATTGTACGTGGCCCCACCTTACAGCCAGGATCATAATTTGAGCAAACTTGAATTTTCACTACACGAGGATGCTTCTACACGAGTTTCATCTTTTCTGGCCCAGTGGTTCTTGAGAAGTTATTTAAATTTTTAAAAGATACCATTGATTTATCACATATTTATAATTATCTCCCCTTGGAAGAGGGCGATCGAAACCCTTCATTTGAACAAACTTGAATTCGGATTTCCCTTTACACAAGGATACTTTATGGCAAGTTTGGCTGAAATTGGCCCAGTGGTTCTTGAGATGAAAATGTAAATAGTTCACGACGACGACAGACAGCGGACAAATTTTGATCAGAAGAGCTCACTTGAGCCTTCGGCTTAGGTGAGCTAAATAAGAGGTCATAAGTTTTTGAGTCCCGCTGCACATGCACTTGTTTCGGTAATATTTTTTTAACAACTTGTGATTCAAAGGAAACAGAGAGATGGGATATAGGGGAACCATAGAGAGAATTTTGTCTAATGTAGACGAGAATCGTATCTATTTAATTCCTTGAATAAATGGCCACGACTTGGTTGAATCAGGATGTATAATAATATCCTTTTTCTTTGCTCTCTCTCGTGCTCGACACCAATTCACATCGGGATCGAAATTCAAAACTCAGCTGTGTCTGAAGGCCGAAAATGTTTTTAATCTGGTGTTGAAAATTGTTGTGATGTAAAGGCAAGGAAGCCCGTTTTTCATCCACTGGGAACAAATTTTTCAAGGTAAATATTTAAAATCAATAAAAAAAGAAAGATAAAATACCCTGGGAAAAAAACTTGATTTGTCACATTGTGTAACTCGTGGTTATAAATGACAAGTGAAAATGCAAAATCATTGTGTATACATGTCAATGTGTGTATATTTCAGATACTGGACGATATCAAAACGTTAACAACATGAAATACAATGATGATATATCTTAGCAATCATTGATGTGCTTGAGAAAACCTCTATGCTACTACAAAGCAGAGAATGGCAGAAACGACAAATGTTGAGACAAAGAGTTTTGACACTGAAGTTTTGTAAGTAACATAAAAGTTGTAATCATGCATTGCAAGACGTTACACGTTTTGATTTGGACATATATCAATAATGATTTTTACTCTTCTTCTAGTATGGAACACAATGATAATGAGTTGACTTTCCTTGATATACCATGGGAAGATGTGGTCTTCAAGTACATCATGCCCTGCCTCCCTCTCCAAACAAAGTTTCAGATGAGGAGAGTTTCCAAGCAGTGGCTGGAGATGGTCACCCTGTATTTTAGCGTCAACAAGACAGTGAATACTTGTCGTATAGCTAACAAAATGACAGTAGGAGCTCTGTCCATTATGACAAGAAATAACTCAAGTCTTCAAGATCTTGTATTGCGCAACTCTAAAGATTGGCTCACTGATCCTGTATTAATGCCAGTTTTAAAACAAAATCCCAAGCTTCAACGACTGGATATTTCCAACTGCTCCTTTGTAACTAACAGTTCTCTCCAAGTGTTAGGAGTGAACTGTCAGAATGTGAGAGTGGTCTCCCTTAGTGAGTGTCACTGGGTCAGTGTGGATGGGTTGACCGTGTTAGCTATGCAGTGTGTCAACTTAGAAAGCCTCGATCTCACGGGATGTTGGGGAGTCAATGACGAAGCAATTACACTACTTGCTGTACGTTGTAAAAAGTAAGACCAAGAACATCCATATCCATTCAATAAGACTCAATAAATTCATTGAATAGTAGAGTATCTAAGAGGTACTCACTACTGTGAGTGAACTTTAAAAATGATATACTGTATCCTCTGCTTCATTCATTTATATTCTTTCATTGAAAGTTTCTCTCTTGCAAAGTTACACACCATACACTTTTCTTATGAAAATTATGTTTTAAGTACCAGTACTGTACATTGTAATTTTTTATTTATATAACTTAAAGGTTGCAGTATTTATCAATGGCCAAAATCTATGGACTCACAGATTATGCAATGGCAATTCTGGCCCGGGAGGCCATTTCATTACGTCACCTTAATATTCGGGGATGCTGGAGACTCTCAGACGATTCTATTGGGTAAGTACAGCTGTATCAATTACAATGGAAAAGATGCTTATGTTGTAAACTTTCGATTTTTTTTGTTGTATTTTCATATTTTGTAGGATTCTAGCAGAATATGCAAAAAATCTGAAAGCTTTAGAGGCGCGTGAATGTAGAGATATTACTGAGAACAGTCTATATAAGCTGCGAAATAGAGGAGTGAAAATTGACGTGCGACCACCACAACCTCCCAGAGGATTGGCAGGGCTGCGGCACAGAAGACCATGTCTCAACATCCAGATATAAAATTGTTTGTTATTAAATCCCCCGCTTGAAAAGCGGAAGAGTATATAGTAAACGGGATGTCTGTCTGTCCATCCATCCGTTACGCTTTGGGGTACCAATCTCTTATCTGAAACTCTTCTCATACCACATAATAAAATTTGATGAGACTTTCACAGAATCGTTATTAAATATTGCCATTGTGCACCTCCTATTTTTTTACATTTTGATCCGGCACATAATTTGGGCATCCCATAGCAAAACACAGACACTGCCATTACATTAATATGGGGGGTGGGGGGTATCATGATTATCATCTAGTGAGCTCATTGCTCACAGTACCTCTAGTTATAGTTTATACATTTTTCAAATAACATGTGAAAGCTAGTATCAACTTTTGTATTTTGGGGTACATGTATTGCATACCCAAGGTGTACACAAGAAGGAAGTGACCTCATTAAAAGCTGGCAGTACCTTTGTTTGGTAAATAAAGTTGTGAACACAACTTCTGTACTGATCAGTCTTAGAGTACCAACTAGCACTATTGATATGCCACAAAAGTTTGTGTGCCTAACTCTGCGGTTAACAACGAGAAATGCAAACCTTGTAATGAATATCAGTGCATCTATCTTAAACATAGGTAATGATTTAATGCAAGGAAGATTATTTCTACTTTCTGAATCTGTATCATGCTATTCATAATTGAATATTGATTTTGCTTCCTATTAGGTTGAGAAATTTATTTCATTATTTGTTAAAAACATAATGTTGACATCATTGTATTATGCACAAGAGGGTATCATAGCCCCAGGTCTCAACAGTGAACATAATTATTGTTGAATTGTTGTACTTTTTTTATCTGTCTATGACAATTGTTATGCATTTAAGAAATGAGAAAATTACAAGCAATTGATGTAATATTTTGTGAAAATTTATCATTTGATGTTTTTATTTTGAATAAAAAATGTTTACTTTATGGAATTTGTTGTATTAGTAGTAATAGGAATTAAAGCTGAACTTTTTTGTATCAAGTACATGTACCTACAGTATTTCACAAAAATAAGGTTGCAAAAATGTTATTCTGCAGTATATCATTTTGGAAACACATTTGGACTCGATTTGAATAAACTTGAATCTACACTACCTTAGGATGCTTCCACATGAGTTTCATCTTTGCTGGTCCAATGGATTTGAAGAAAAAGATTTTTAAAGATTTTTCCTATATATTCAGACTTGCCTACCCTTTTCATTGCAAGGGTGTAATTTCGGTACATTTTTGGTGGAATTTCAGAGGTAAAAGCGTTATCAATCATGTTTACCTATTTTTTGGTTTTACTATACTTTATTTTCTTTCAAAACAATCGAAATTGTACAATACTAAACAAAGCTGGCATAAACTTATCATAATTTTTCGAATCATCTGTTAGCAAAAAAAGTGTTGTAAAATACAAATATCCTATATCAAGCTCAATTCAACCATACACCCTTTAAGAAGCCTTTGGTCAATTTGTATCAAATCACTTAATCGAAGGCTTACGTTTAAATGTTATAACAAACCGTACATTTTAACATTTTTTTTAGCTCACCTGAGCCGAAGGCTCAAGTGAGCTTGTCTGATCACATTTTGTCCGGCGTCCGTCTGTCTGTCTGTAAACTTTTCACATTTTCGACTTCTTCTCAAGAACCGCTGGGCCAATTTCAACCAAACTTGCCACAAAGTATCCTTGGGTGAAGGGGATTCAAGTTTCAAATGAAGGGCCACGCCCTTATTCAAGGGGAGATAATTGGGAATTAATGAAAATTTAGTGGTATATTTTAAAAATCTTCTTCTCAAGAACCACTGTGCCAGGAAAGATGAAACTTATGGGGAAACATCCTCAGGTAGTGTAGATTCAAGTTTGTTCAAATCATGACCCCCGGGGGTAGGGCGGGGCCAAAATGGCCGACCAAAGTTTTACATAGAAATATATAGGAAAATTCTTTAAAAATCTTCTTCTCAAGAATGACATAGCCATAATTCATCATATATATATGGAAGCATGTTCAGGTAGTGTAAATTCAAGTTTGTTCAAATCATGACCCCCGGGGGTAGAGCGGGGCCAAAATGGCCGACCAAAGTTTTACATAGAAATATATAGGAAAATTCTTTAAAAATCTTCTTCTCAAGAATGACAAAGCCATAATTCATCATATTTATATGGAAACATGCTCAGGTAGTGTAGATTCAAGTTTGTTCAAATCATGACCCCCGGGGGTAGGGCGGGGCCAAAATGGACGACCAAAGTTTTACATAGAAATACATAGGAAAATTCTTTAAAAATCTTCTTCTCAAGAATGTCAAAGCCATAATTCATCATATTTATATGGAAACATGCTCAGGTAGTGTAGATTCAAGCTTGTTCAAATCATGACCCCCGGGGGTAGGGCGGGGCCAAAATGGACGACCAAAGTTTTACATAGAAATACATAGGAAAATTATTTTAAAATCTTCTTCTCAAGAATGACAAAGCCATAATTCATCATATTTATATGGAAACATGCTCAGGTAGTGTAGATTCAAGTTTGTTCAAATCATGACCCCCGGGGGTAGGGCGGGGCCAAAATGGCCGACCAAAGTTTCACATAGGAATACATAGGAAAATTCTTTAAAAATCTTCTTCTCAAGAATGACAAAGCCATAATTCATCATATTTATATGGAAGCATGCTCAGGTAGTGTAGATTCAAGTTTGTTCAAATCATGACCCCGGGGGGTAGGGCTGGGCCAAAATGGCCGACCAATGTTTTACATAGAAATATATAGGAAAATTCTTTAAAAATCTTCTTCTCAAGAATGACATAGCCATAATTCATCATATATATATGGAAGCATGCTCAGGTAGTGTAGATTCAAGTTTGTTCAAATCATGACCCCCGGGGGTAGGGCGGGGCCAAAATGGCCGACCAAGGTTTTACATAGAGATATATAGGAAAATTCTTTAAAAATCTTCTTCTCAAGAATGACAAAGCCATCATTCATCATATTTATATGGAAGCATGTTCAGGTAGTGTAGATTCAGTTTTGTTCAAATCATGACCCCCGGGGGTAGGGCGGGGCCAAAATGGCTGACCAAAGTTTTACATAGAAATATATAGGAAAATTCTTTAAAAATCTTCTTCTCAATCATTTTCTAAAAAATAGCAAATCCATGATTGGTCATGGGACTACTTTTGGATTTAAACTTTACAATAAAAAGCCATTTTATACTAGTCCTACCCTTGGTGTTCAAGTGAGCGATGTGGCCCATGGGCCTCTTGTTATCTTTTTTAACACTCATATTTCTCTATCTTGTTCCAAGAAATGTTAAAATAGACTTAACTGAGCATAGAAATGGTTGTATGTTTTGCAGTATCGTTTAATAGTTAATTTCAACATGTCAGCATGTCGTACTTTAACTCTGAATTTAGACGTTCATAATGAAATTTCAACCAAAATATCAAAAGCGTAAAATTAATATAAGTGGCGTAATAGCGTAATTTTGTGGTAAAAAGCGGAAGAATTACGCCAAAAGCGGAAGGGTAGGCAGGTCTGTATATTTCTGTGTTAATCTTTGATCAGCCATTATGGCCCTGCCCTAAACCCGGGGGTCATGATTTGAACAAACTTGAACCTACACTACCTGAGGATGCTTCCACTTGAGTTTCATCTTTCCTGGCCCAGTGGTTCTGGAGAAAATAATTTTCCTATATATTCCTATGTAAATCTTTGATTGGCCATTTTGGCCCCGCCCTGCCCCTGGAGGTCATGATTTGAACAAACTTCAATCTACACTACCTGAGGATGCTTCCCTAAAAGTTTTATCTTTCCTTGCACTGGCATACATGCCAACTTTCCTGATTTAGGCGGGATCCTCCCGATTTTACCCTTTCATCCCGCCTTCCCGATCGGGAGAGAAAAATTGCCCTAATTTCCCGATTTGATAAAAAAATCACCTTAAAATTTCAGATTTTAAAAGTTTCCCTACCGCTGAATTTTGACAATCGGGATAACAATGTCAGACTTGTATATTCAATGCACACAGATAAGTTTCACTGTTTATTTAACCAGGTGTTCATTACTAATTAGTCACAGGAAATCACTTCACGCATGAACGCACGCAGTTGTCCAGGTACGAGTAGCTTATAGCTTGGGGCAATTAGGGATTATCTTGTCAGTTTTAAGGGGTATGCAAGGTGAAACACATAGATTAACGTGATAACTGTTAGTGTTAGTCATTTTATTAAAAACATAAATTAAAGACAATACAAGAGATGTTTGTAAAACACTTATGCCCCCCTCCCCCACAAATTGGAATTTTTCTAAGTCCAGAAGGGCATAACTCTGTCAAAAATGGTGTGATCATACCCAAAACATACCTTGACCAAGATATTCATCTGACTAATCTGTATACTAAATTCCATTTCAATATATGCAACCTCTCCAAAGAAAATGAACGGAAACTGCAAAAATATGGAATTTTTCTAAGTCCAAGGGGCATAACTCTGTCAATTATGGTGCAATCATACCCAAAACAGAACTTGACTTAGATATACATCTGACTAATCTGTATACTAAATTCCATTTCAATATGTGCAACCTCTCCAAAGAAAATGAGCGGAAACTGCAAATAATTGGAATTTTTCTAAGTCCAAGGGGCATAACTCTGTCAATTATGGTGCGATCGTACCCAAAACAGAACTTGACCTAGATATTCATCTGACTAATCTGTATACTAAATTCCATTTCAATATGTGCAACCTCTCCAAAGAAAATGAACGGAAACTGCAAATAATTGGAATTTTTCTAAGTCCAAGGGGCATAACTCTGTCAATTATGGTGCGATCATACCCAAAACAGAACTTGACCTAGATATTCATCTGACTAATCTGTATACTAAATTCCATTTCAATATGTGCAACCTCTCCAAAGAAAATGAGCGGAAACTGCAAATAATTGGAATTTTTCTAAGTTCAAGGGGCATAACTCTGTCAATTATGGTGCGATCATACCCAAAACAGAACTAGACCTAGATATTCATGTGTTATACCTGTATACCAAATTTCATTTCAGTATGTGCAACGGTTATGAAGAAAATGAACGGAAACTAAATGGACCGACAGACCGACCGACCGACCGACAGACAGCAGCAAAGCAATATGCCCTCCCTTCTTCGAAGGGGGGCATAAAAATACTAATTAAACCATAAAATCGGAATCCAAAGAGATCGTTTTTTGAAAACGAAAGTAGAAAACTACAAAGCATAGCTGATGATTTTATCTACCTATAATAAAAAATATTTCTAAGTTGCAAATTAAAATATTATGAAAAAATTAAGATGAAACAATCAAGTGTATTTCAATTAGAATTTCTTTTCCCTCCCTTCTCCCAAAAGTAATGTGCATGACTTAAGGAAATACCCACAAGGCACCATCAAGCCTGACAAATTTCATGACTGTAAAAAAAAAATAATTTTCTTTTAGATATGTGGCATAAATTTCTGTAAATTTAATATCTAATTAGAATTTCTAATATATATAAAAAATCTCAAAAATGTTTCCAGAAACAGGACTTTACAGTATCAAAACCTCATATTTTTTAGCCTTTGAAAAAACAATTTAAAAGTTGTAAAATTTTCAATTTTTCACTAAATTATGTGTTCTGGTAGAAAAAAAATGTTGTTTACATATGTAACTAAATACCCCTTCTTAAGTGAAAGAGGCACCTATTTTAGCAGAAATATTTCAATTTTGAAAGAAAAACATTATTTTTTGTGTTAAATTAATTCTTAAGTTGTATTGATAAGTAATATCAATATTATAAATTTAAAAAAAAGATCATTTCATAATCATTTAATTTCACGACAAAATGTCGCGAATCTTAAGCTTTGAAAATTGTCGTCACGCGCTAAATCCCCCATGGGAATTTTCAAAAGTTGGCATGTATGCACTGGTACCTGAGGAGAAGATTTTTAAAGAATTTTCCTATATATTTCTATGTTAAACTTTGATTGGCCATTGTGGCCTCGCTCTTACCCCGGGGGTTATGATTTGAACAAATTTAAATTTACACTACCCGAGGATGCTTCCATATAAGTTTCATTTTTCCTGCCACAGTGCTTCTTGAGAAGAAGATTTTTAAAACATACCACCAAATTTAACTATTTCTTAATTATTTCCCCTTGATTAGGGTGTGGCCCTTCATTTGAACAAACTTGAATCCCCTTCACCTAAGGATACTTTGTGCCAAGTTTGGTTGAAATTGGCCTAGTGGTTCTTGAGAAAAAGTCGAAAATGTGAAAAGTTAACGACGACGACAACGCCAACGACAGACAACAGACAAATTTTGATCAGAAAAGCTCACTTGAGCCTTCGGCTCAGGTTAGCTAAAAATTGAAGCATTTACAAACTTAAAATTGCAGTAAAATGATTTGGTTCAGGAAAACCTTTATTTATTATGTTGCAAATTAAAACTGTAACATTGCTCAACAATTAAAAATTCTATCACAAAATATATCACATAACATTTCTTTAAATGTTCTATCATCGTTGGAAACCCACGGTCCGTCTTGCTTCTAGAAGCAAGAACTACTATGGGTTACCAACTATGTTCTATATAAAAGATCCTCCTTTTCTTATAGTCTGAAGTGACAGTTCTATCATAATCACTTTAGAATTTTTCTTTTGTGATTTAACAACACTAACAAATACTATATACAGGGAAATTTTCACCCCCGTTTTATTTTCGCCCCATTTGCCCTATCCTCTTTTGGGCGAATTTAAAACGGGGCGAATTGAAAGATGACAGTATTATTTCTTAAACAAAACTGTAAGTGGGCGAATTTAAAACGGGACAAAATTGTTTTCAAGTGTGAAAAGGCGAAAATAACACTGGGCAAAAATAACCCTGTATACAGTACTGCTTTGAAAGAGGGAAGCAAATGAAATTCCTTTCAAGAAGTAGCTTATTTAACCATTTCTAATAACCGTTTCTCATAAATTGATATCCTAGTTTAAATGATATTGTTAAGTTCAAAATCATCAGGAGAGAAAGGTCAGAGGTCAAACACGGGAAGTTCCTCCTCCTCCTCGTTTTCCTTGTCGCTGTCCAGAAGTGACGGATCAATGCGGGGCAGTTCTCTCCGCCGCTTACACTTGTTTCTTGACACTTCGTCTGTTGTTTCACAGGAACTGACTACAACAGGACTCTCACTGACCACAGACTCATCTGGAATAAATTTCACAAGTCCTTTGAAAATTCTTTTTTAGATTATAAAAAAGATTTCAAAGAAAGCAAGTGTATTTACAGTGAAGAAATTCAAGAAGAATTCGGTAGCCATGTTTTTCAGAGTCTCTGTAGTTGCAGGTTTCACAATAAACTGTAAATTAGGATGATTTTTGTCCTTAATCTTTAAGTTTCAAATAGTGATATACCAAACTTTGCAATATTGATTTAATGCTTTCCAGTCATTATCTTACCAGGTGTGTTATGACCCTCCTTAAATCTGACAAATTTTAGCAATGGCAGTTGTGTCAAAGACTTAACTCATTTCTTTGTAGGGAGTTTACAATGCATTGGACATGTACCTTGCTTTGGACAAATTTAAGAAATAATCTTGCATCTAGATCTAACCTGATTGATTCTTTCTGTCTTAAAGCAGAAATTTGAAACTTTTTTTATGATTCAATATCTTTCAAAGTACATTGTGATATAAATACCACAGTAAAGATCTTGAAGTGATGTAATATTTGACATCTCAAAGGGAAGTAATTTAAACAACAATTTTTTGAAATTACAAATTTTAAGAGTTGTTTTCCTTACTTTAAGAGAATAAATCTGTATTGGTTGAGTGTTGTAAATAAAGGATAACTTTATGGAAAACTTTAAGAAATTTTATTTCAGAAATCGAATTCATTTTAAAAGCCTTGTGTGTAGTTAAATTTATTTCAACATGCATTGGACAAGAATTCACCATGCATCCTGCAATGTTCATTTTTTTTTAAAGACCAACACAATAAAGGTCAAATATCCAAAGCTTGATGTAAATTGTCTGATCCATGATAAATTGTTGCTCATTCAATAGAAATCATTTTTTAATTACAAAAATTTCTCATCAAATGACATAATATAATGTCATAATTTCATTTTTAAATCACATAATACACATTTAGCTCCCTTTAATATAATTCAGTAAGCAGCTATAGCTCCAGAATTTTTCCCCAGTACGAGAAGTCCACTGCCAGGTGATTCCCCCTACCTGTTTGTCCTGTTAGTGACATTGGGGGACTTTCTTCTTCTTCCTCCTGCTGTTTCCTTTTCCTGCTGCTTCTCTTTGGTTGTCTGGTAGGTAGGCTGGAGGAGGACCCCTGAGACAAGCTGTTTAACAGAGAACTCAAACTGTGACGAGCCTCCTCAGAATCCTGCATCCCATCTTTACGAGCTGCAATAGTTTGTAACAGTACAGATTACCAAAAAAAAAAAGCCCCATCCTTAAAAGCTATAATTAGCTTTAGTTTTATAATAATTAGACAAGGTAAAAAAAAAAATTTTTTTTAGAATTTTAAGACTTTTTTTTATCACTTTATTGAAGGAAACTGTACTTAAAAATTAAAAAAAATTCTGAATTGATTAAATTTTTTTTTTTTAGAATTTTAAGACTTTTTTTTATCACTTTATTGAAGGGTACTGTATTTGAAAATTTAAAAGAAATTCTGAATTGATTGCAAATTTAAAAAACCAATTTCCATCATTCAGAAGGAATAACCCAGAACCAGTTAACCACTGCAATGCTTATATGATAGAGTCCGAGTCTTTTACACAGTAATTGTTCCTTACCTCTACACATGGAGATAACTTTCCCCCAGAGTTGGTTTTTCTCCAGATTGTTTAAATGTCCCACAATAAAAAGATGATGCCTGGCTCTTGTCAAAGCAACATTAGTTCTCCTGTAAATGAGAAATAAATTGTGTTAAGATGAATAAAATATCAAAGATTAGGCATATAATGAGTCAAGTTATATAACAGAATAAATTTGTGCTGTTGTACATTTTTAATAGCTGTCAGAGACTCAAAATTCTACCAAGTACATGTAAATGCAGTGGTTGTACTCTTGTGTTTATCTATAAAGTCTGTGTTTGAATACTTGGTTGTCTATAAAGTCTTAGTGTTTTAACATATGGTTGTCTATAAAGTCTGTGTTTGAATACTTGGTTGTCTATAAAGTCTTAGTGTTTTAACATATGGTTGTCTATAAAGTCTTAGTGTTTTAACATATGGTTGTCTATAAAGTCTTAGTGTTTTAACATATGGTTGTCTATAAAGTCTTAGTGTTTTAACACATGGTTGTCTATAAAGTCTTTGTGGTTGTACACTTTTGGTTGTCAATTAAGTCTATGTGTTTGAACATGTGGTTGTCTATAAAGTCTTTGTGGTAGTTTCCTTACTTGTGATTGTCTATAAACCCAGTGTTGTTGGTGCGTACACAAGACAGGAAAATGATATTCCTCTCACCACCCTGGAAAGCATCTACAGTTGAAACAAGGATGGACTTTGTTTCATTCTGACTGCAGTTTCTATTTGAAAGTAAAAAAAAAAAAGTTAAAGCAAATCTCCGAATTTGATAGCTGATTCTGTTTGCCAGACAATGCTTGAAAACATCTTGGATAATCCTTCCTCCAAATTCTTTTTTATACTTTAGATAGAAATATGAAATTTTTAAAAGTGGCTTATAGAATGGTTTACAGTAGAATGTACTTATTGTCTAAATTAAGCCTACCTGCTGGTGCCCAGCTTGGCTATGATGCTGTACATCTGGGATTTATAGAGTGTAATCACCCCTATAGAAGTTGAATCCACCCCAGCATTGACTAAAGCCTCTATCATAAATGCAATAAAATCTGCCTCCTTTTCATTTGAAAAACTTCCACTGGAGTCATTATCTTCTTGTCCATTACACACATTGTAAAAACAGAGTGTGGGTAAAATATCCTTAAAAGAGAAATTCTCAAAGTTAATTATCAGAATCTCACATGTATTATATTAAGACAAAATATTCATTGTAAGTGCTATCATGGAGAGCTATTATAGAGAGTCTAAATTTACCAAAACAGGTGCCCTGTCTGTGGCCTTGACACCGTCCAGCAGCTGACCTTGATAAAACAGAGTGTTGGCAAGGTCACTGATGACTGGGTGACATCTGTATTGTGTTCTCAGCAGAGTGGGAATGTGGCCCTGAAGCAGAAATAAACATGGTAAAAATCCATTATAACTTACTGACAATCAGTGACAAGACCTGTCTGAATAACAGTAATCAGAAACTGGTTCTAAAGTTCTAAAGAGACGATGATACCATTTTGATGAGTCGATCAAACATGGTCTGCTCCAGGCCTTCTGAGTGGTTGGCCTCTGAACCCTGAATTGTGGGATCTAATTGCTACAAATTAAACAAGAGACGTTTGTAAAACACTTATGCCCCCCTCCCTTCCCCCCAAAATTGAAATTTTTCAAAGTCCAAAAGGGCATAACTCTGTCAAAAATGGCGAGATCGTATGTAAAACAGAACTTGACCTAGATATTTATCTGATAAATCTGTATACTAAATTGCAATTCAGTATGTGCAACCTCTGCAAAGAAAATGAACAGAAACTGCAAATAAATGAAATTTTTCTAAGTCCAAAAGGGCATAACTCTGTCAAAAAAGGTGCGATCGTACCCAAAACAGTTCTTGACCTAGATATTTATCTGATATATCTGCTTACCAAATTTCATATCAGTATGTGCAACTGTTGTGAAGAAAGTGAACGGAAACTAAGTGGACCGACAGACAGCAGCAAAGCAATATTCCCTCCTTTCTTCAAAGGGGGGCATAAATATTATGCAAAAAATCATGTATGTGTATGACATACTGCATCTGCTTGCAAATCATCCAATGAGAAACATATACCATAGTCAATAAACTTTCTAATTCAATAATTTGGTTATGAAGTTTTAAGAAACACAGACATGAAGAAATACCTTAGGATCTCCTACAAGTACCAGTTTTTCACAAGCAAACTTAGACATCGGGAACAGAGAAGCAGGTTCTGTCATCTGACTGCACTCATCTAATATAACCACCTGTCAACAATGCATGGCATTTATCATGAATTTACTAAAGAAGAATTAATTAACTGTAATCTGCATTGGCTAATGTAATAAAGAGAAATGAATTAATGATCAATGAAATTTACTTACTGGAAACTTTAGGTCTTTGAGACTGGGAGCAACACATGAAGCACAAGTGACTCCAACCACTGCAACATTACCAAGCCTCTGAATTATAGGAAAAAAAGACGTAAATTACACACACCAGACTTTTTTAAACCAGAAGTCTCTGTCGAGACTGTAGCTCTACTGGTTTGTACTTGTAACAAAGGATGAGGAAAAAAAGCCATTGCCATCTGACCAAAACTGTAGAAGGAGTAGCATTTTAAAGGAATTTCACAGAGAATTCTATTTTTAGTAACCATGGCAACAACGTTCATCGAAATCAAAAATCGATGCACTATTTTATGTATCTTAGTGTAGTCTACTTGTGTGCCAAGTTATATTGAAATCAGATCAAAACTGTAGGAGGAGTAGCATTTTACAGGAATTTCACAGAGAATTCTATTTTTAGTAACCATGGCAACACCATTCATCCAAATCAAAAAATCCATGCATAGAATTATTTATCTTACTGTAGTCTACTTGTGTGCCAAGTTATATTGAAATCGGATCAAAACTGTAGGAGGAGTAGCATTTTAAAGGAATTTCACAGAGAATTCTACTTTTAGTAACCATGGCAACAACGTTCATCAAAATCAAAAATCGATGCAATATTTTATGTATCTTAGTGTAGTCTACTTGTGTGCCACGTTATATTGAAATCAGATTAAAACTGTAGGAGGAGTAGCGTTTTACAGGAATTTCACAGAGAATTCTATTTTTAGTAACCATGGCAACACCGTTCATCAAAATCAAAAATCAAAAAAAAATTTATGTATCTTAGTGTAGTCTACTTGTGTGCCAAGATATATTGAAATCAGATCAAAACTGTAGGAGGAGTAGCATTTTAAAGGAATTTCACAGAGATTTCTATTTTTAGTAACCATGGCAACACCGTTCATCAAAATAAAAAATCGATGCACTATTTTATGTATCTTAGTGTAGTCTACTTGTGTGCCAAGTTATATTGAAATTAGATCAAAACTGTAGGAGGAATAGCGTTTTAAAGGAATTTCACAGAGAATTCTATTTTTAGTAACCATGGCAACAACGTTCATCAAAATCAAAAATCGATGCACTATTTTATGTATCTTAGTGTAGTCTACTTGTGTGCCAAGTTATATTGAAATCAGATCAAAACTGTAGGAGGAGTAGCGTTTTACAGGAATTTCACAGAGATTTCTATTTTTAGTAACCATGGCAACACCGTTCATCAAAATCAAACATAGGTAATCAGAGATTACAGAGCTCACCTCAACGAATGTTGTCTTTAAGTAAGGCAAAGTCACAAAATTAACCAACAAAAAGTATACATTCCAAAAATGAAAATATTTTTAAAAGCAATTTTGATCTGATACTTTGAAATAGACCTACATAAAAAATTTAAACTACTTCTTCTTCATGAAAATGTAATGAAAATCCAGCATCTGAAGCAAATTTGAGAGTTTTCATCTCTTGATGCAGCATTTGTGAAAGTTATGTTTATACAATGTTATATAAGCCTTATAGTTTTTGGTAATAGACCTGCAACCATAACTTTTACCTTGTCTATTATCTGAAAAATGTTTGTCCAATTCAGCATCCGAATCAAGTCCATTAGTGTGCATCTTTAGATGTATCATCCATGCAAGTTTGCTCATTATAGGGCTCATAGTTTATTGGAAATGAAACATGCATTAAAACTAACATTTTCACTCATCCACAAAAAGTAGGTCAGATTCAGCTTCCGAAGCAAGCCTGGAAGTATGCATCCTTAGATGTATCATCTATGCAAGACTGGTCATTAAAGAACTCATAGTTCCTTGGAAATGAAACCTGCACCAAAAACTTTTAACTATTCACTCAACCGGAAAATGTAGGTCAGATTCAGCATCCGAAGCAAGCCTGGTAGTGTGCATCCTTAGACGTATCATCCATGCAAGTTTGGTCAACATAGGGCTTATAGTTACTTGGAAATGAAACCTGCACCAAAAACTTTAACCTGTTCACTCAACCGGAAAATGTAGGTCAGATTCAGCATCCGAAGCAAGCCCGGTAGTATGCATCCTTAGATGTATCATCCATGCAAGTTTGGTCAACATAGGGCTTATAGTTACTTGGAAATGAAACCTGCACCAAAAACTTTAACCTGTTCACTCAACTGGAAAATGTAGGTCAGATTCAGCATCCGAAGCAAGCCCGGTAGTATGCATCCTTAGATGTATCATCCATGCAAGTTTGGTCAACATAGGGCTTATAGTTACTTGGAAATGAAACCTGCACCAAAAACTTTAACCTGTTCACTCAACTGGAAAATGTAGGTCAGATTCAGCATCCGAAGCAAGCCCGGTAGTATGCATCCTTAGATGTATCATCCATGCAAGTTTGGTCAACATAGGGCTTATAGTTACTTGGAAATGAAACCTGCACCAAAAACTTTAACCTGTTCACTCAACTGGAAAATGTAGGTCAGATTCAGCATCCGAAGCAAGCCCGGTAGTATGCATCCTTAGATGTATCATCCATGCAAGTTTGGTCAACATAGGGCTTATAGTTACTTGGAAATGAAACCTGCACCAAAAACTTTAACCTGTTCACTCAACCGGAAAATGTAGGTCAGATTCAGCATCCGAAGCAAGCCCGGTAGTATGCATCCTTAGATGTATCATCCATGCAAGGTTGGTCAACATAGGGCTTATAGTTACTTGGAAATGAAACCTACACCAAAAACTTTAACCTGTTCACTCAACCGGAAAATGTAGGTCAGATTCAGCATCCGAAGCAAGCCCGGTAGTATGCATCCTTAGATGTATCATCCATGCAAGTTTGGTCAACATAGGGCTTATAGTTACTTGGAAATGAAACCTGCACCAAAAACTTTAACCGGAAAATGTAGGTCAGATTCAGCATCCGAAGCAAGCCCGGTAGTGTCCTTAGATGTATCATCCATGCAAGTTTGGTCAACATAGGGCTTATAGTTACTTGGAAATGAAACCTGCACCAAAAACTTTAACCTGTTCACTCAACCGGAAAATGTAGGTCAGATTCAGCATCCGAAGCAATCCCGGTAGTATGCATCCTTAGATGTATCATCAATGCAAGTTTGGTCAACATAGGCCTGATAGTTACTTGGAAATGAAACCTGCACCAAAAACTTTAACCTGTTCACTCAACCGGAAAATGTAGGTCAGATTCAGCATCCGAAGCAAGCCCAGTAGTATGCATCCTGTGTGCAAGTTTGGTCAACATAGGGCTTATAGTTACTTGGAAATGAAACCTACACCAAAAACTTTAACCTGTTCACTCAACCGGAAAATGTAGGTCAGATTCAGCATCCGAAGCAAGCCCGGTAGTATGCATCCTTAGATGTATCATCCATGCAAGTTTGGTCAACATAGGGCTTATAGTTACTTGGAAATGAAACCTGCACCAAAAACTTTAACCTGTTCACTCAACCGGAAAATGTAGGTCAGATTCAGCATCCGAAGCAATCCCGGTAGTATGCATCCTTAGATGTATCATCCATGCAAGTTTGGTCAACATAGGGCTTATAGTTACTTGGAAATGAAACCCACACCAAAAACTGCACCAAAAATGTTAACCTGCTCCAAAAACATTAACCTGGTAATTCCTTTGCTGAAATTGCAGCATCTGAAACTTTGTCTGGTACAATAAAACACACTAAAACCATTTTCCATGCATGTCTAATCAGTATAGGACACAGAAGTAATTAAAAAGAAAACTGCTCCAAAAAACTTAACCTTAACCTGGGACGCCGACGCCGACACCGACGCCGACGCCGACGCCGAGGGTATCACATAAGCTCCCCCCAACTTCGTTGAGGTGAGCTAAAAATCAAAAAAAATTTTATGTATCTTAGTGTAGTCTACTTGTGTGCCAAGATATATTGAAATCAGATCAAAACTGTAGGAGGAGTAGCATTTTAAAGGAATTTCACAGAGATTTCTATTTTTAGTAACCATGGCAACACAGTTCATCAAAATCAAAAATCGATGCACTATTTTATGTATCTTAGTGTAGTCTACTTGTGTGCCAAGTTATATTGAAATCAGACCAAAACTGTAGGAGGAGTAGCGTTTTGAAAAATTGTTACAGACAGTCAGACAGATGGACGGACGACGGACACCCTACTATCGCATAAGCTCTTCTGGTCTTTGACCAGTATAGCTAACTAGAACTGTCCAAACGGGACAAAATACCCCCCGCTGGGTTTTTCAGAAGTAAGTTTTTCCATAAAGATATGTTTCAAACAGGAATTATGAAATTTTTCTTCCAGTGACCTTGAACTTCCCAAAATGACCTTGGATCAAGGTCATGACACACCCTTGGGACATGGGCAATCTTTGTGTAAAATGAGAACCTACCAAGTTTATCCATAAGAAAGATATGGACCAGACACAAATTAGGAAATTTTTCTTCCAGTGACCTTGAACTTCTCCAAATGACCTTGGGTTATGGGCAATCTTTGTGTGAAATGAGAACCTACCAAGTTTATCCATAAGAAAGATATGGACTGGAAAAGAATTATGAAATTTTTCTTCCAGTGACCTTGAACTTCCCAAATGACCTTGGATCAAGGTCATGACACATCCTTGCATCAAGGGCAATCTTTGTGTGAAATGAGAACCTACCAAGTTTATCCATAAGAAAGATATGGACCAGACACGAATTATGAAATTTTTCTTCCAGTGACCTTGAACTTCAACAAATAACCTTGGGTCAAGGTCATGACACACCCTTGGGTCATGGGCAATCTTTGTGTGAAATAAGAACCTACCAAGTTTATCCATAAGAAAGATATGGACCGGACATGAATTATGAAATTTTTCTTCTAGTGACCTTGAAGTTCCCCAAATGACCTTGGGTCAAGGTCATGACACACCCTTAGGTCATGGGCAATCTTTGTGTGGAGTAGTGGATTCTAATGTCCCTCTGTAAGAAAGATATGGACCGGACACGATTGCACAGACAGACGGACAGCTAGCTAGAGGGACGGACGGACAGCTAGACAGACGGACAAGGTGATTCCTATATATCCCCCAAACTTCGTTTGTGGGGGTATAAAAATCAGCAATTTTATTACTGTACATAAAAAGTAACTACCGTATAAGTGGAAATTTTAGCGAGAGGCAAATTTAGCAATTTCTACCGAAAATCTGGTATTTTATTTTCAGCGAGAAGTAATTTTAGCGATTTTAAAATGCTAACTAAAGAAGCTATTACAAATAATGCGCAATTAATTTTTAGCAATATTCAATTTTAGCGATGTAAGCACCCTCACATATAATGCCAAAATTAAATCCTCGCTAAAAATTCTACTTATACGGTATTAAATATTTTTAACATTACAAAAGTGAGTTATACATATATGAACAACTATCTGATAAAACAAATCAAAATTGCATTTTTTGGCTGTTTGACTAACCTTCTTATTTTCACCAAGCTTATGTTTTTCTATGCTTTGCCGTACATTGCTAAAAATTTAAATTATAATGTGATTTATACATGTACTTAGAAGTTTTAGAGATAAACAAATCTTTTAAATTCTAATAACTGTAATAAACACTATTTTAAATAACTGTATTTCCTTTAATAAAGAGTTTTGATCTAATTCTTTGCAAATAAAGATAGAATGTAAAATACACAATAATTTGTATGTGCATGCATATATGTACATGACAACATGTATTATGTACTTCATATCAATACAAAAAAAATTAGGTTTCTCAAGTTCTAGCTATAATTTTTTTTGGGTCTTTAATATCATTTTATTCATTGTTCAATGTACTTCAATAGAAATCACTGACAAATGTAGGCTTTTCTAAGATTTTAACTAGAGTAATTGCCTCCTACTTTTTTCTGAGATTCTGACTATATTATTGTACTCCTACTGTTTTTCTGATGGACTGAGGTCACCACTTCTCATCATTTCCTGGAGATCCTTCAGCTCCTGACTCTCTGTACCAGTGGCATGTACACTACAACATAAAATACATGTATAATGTTATCAAGAGTTAATAATTATGTAATTATAATTCTACAAAACAAGACTGTAAAGCTTGTCTACACACAACTGATTTTTTTTTTTATTTACTGTAATTGTATTATATTATGGACAACAATTGGCAGAACTTTATTTCTGACGAAGTTAGTGTAAATTTAAATTACCCGGTAGTGCATTTTTTTTAATGTTCTTATTTATGTGCATTTAGCAGGCAAAATAGGCTTTCTGCCAAATGTTGTAAAAACAATAAACATGCTTTCTGTCAAATGTCATAAAAAGAATACACAACCATATGTAATACTTCTTATAGAAGGAGACAAACATATAAAAGTTTTTCCTTTTTTTTTTTTTAGAACATCACACTGTTTCCCAAACTTACCTGTAAGGTAACACTGGTTTAGCAATCTTCTTCATGCTTCCCACTCTCACAAAGTCCTCAAAGCCAATATCAAGTAATCTGTAAAGATCAAAATATGTATCTATGTAACAGCCATATGTACAATAATTCTACTAAGTCATTGGAACTGAAATTTTGTTAGCTTTTCTATGGCATATTATTGCATGAATTTTAATTAACTCTTTAACCTATACTTTGAAAGACTAAATTTTTAGTATTTAATGGAACTGTCCAAAAGAATTGGATGTTAGACTATGTGGTGAAATATGCTGGACTATACTATTAATTTTTTTAAACATCACACTATTCTTAACCATAGTTGGGGTCAGCTGTATATAACAGAATTTATTTGCAATAAGTTTGCATTAACAAAAATCACAATTGTAATATATTTTTCTTTAGAAATATCATCCAGTCTTAATCTCTCCAAAGATAACCAGTACCATACACATCAGATTTTCGGTGACACGTACCCCATGAGGACCCTGTCTACAGCGACATTTGTTGTGGAGGAGATGAGGATTTTCCAGGGGTAAGGCAGCCCGGGGGTGTAGCTCCCATTGACTTCAAACACCCTGACCAGGAACCGTACCATAACAGACAGCAGGAAGCTCTTCCCGGCCCCAAACACCCCTACAACATATATCCTCAATACTTGTCAAAGTGAAGGGGCAGTAGTTTAACTTCTCTTGTTTAAGTGGCATACAGAGAACCAAACACCAAGTTACTACCCATACTACTTAAACATAGCATTATATTCATATTAATTTTCTTGTCCGAATGTTTTTCCATACAAATGCATGTACAAGTATTTTGTGTTCAGTAAAACTAAAATATCTCTGTGTAAATTTAAAGTGGATTCATCATCTCTATACCGTGTATAAGAAGAAGGGAGGACACATCACTGTGACTGTCCTCACAAAACATGGCTGCCAGTCTCCTCAGTGCTGAGCCCTGGTCCGAGTTCAGAGAGTAGGTCCTCATAAACTCAGTAACCAACTCATTCTGAAAAACAAAACAAATCATAAAATGGAGAAATTTTGGAACATTACATAACACATTCTGACATGGGATGAAAAATAAGATCCTTTGGAGTGCTAGAATCCAAAGTGAGAAAAGAACATTTTTAATCATCTATTTACAAGTGCATTAGCTGCAGTCATAAAATTATTCCATAAAATTTGTAAACATATACTAGTACTTTCACATCAAATCAGTGGCCAATAAAATTAAAATTCTTAATAAAACAATCAAGAGTGGAAACATTAAGTATTTATTTAAATTAATACCATAGCATAAACAGGGACGTGAATGTTAGAGGCTGATTTGCCATGGTTCAGTCTGGGAGGCTGGAATCCTTTGTGGGTCTTACCAGCATCAGCACCGTCCCTGAATAAAACAAATTACATGTATACACAACAACGCTTACATATATATTTTACAAGAAGAATTTATCACTTACAATATAATTGGGTGGTTTCACATTCACAGTAATCAATTAATTTATTGCACTTACACACTGAGAAGTTGGCTGAGTATGGGCAGACAACTCTGTTGTACATTGTCCTGTATGTTGTCAAGGTAACTAAGCTCAGAACTGACATTTCCAGCTAACACAGCATGACAAGAGGCTGCAACAAATCACAGGAAATGGTAAAAAGAGAGACATGAAGTAATTTAGTATTTTCTATAAATTGGCATTATGTAGGTTTGTTGTTCAGACTTAAAGTTTGACAAGGAGCATCTATTAGTAATTTAAAATACATACACAATCAATCTTTAATATATCTAAAACAGTTCTCAAAAATCTTTAAAATATTTATAAAGGTTGAGAATTAAGACTACCATGATATATCCATGGTATTAAACAAAATACAGAAGCTCAACTGCAGTTCAAACATTATGGCAATTACTAAATTTGTACAAATGCACAAGTTTAAAATTTCCTTGGATCTAGATTTTTTAAATCTTGGACTACATAAATCTTTTATTTGCATGCTTGTTTTTCTTTCTATAAAATTTCAATAGTGATAAAATTTTACAATATATTCTATTTTCCTTTCTTAAATTATACATCTATCCTAAGAGACTTACAAAGTTTGATGTATTCTTAGCCAGTTAGGGCTGATTATTTAAATGTAACTATAAAATACTATAAGTAGGTCATGGTGACATTTTTGACTGCAATTTTCTAGCACAATATAAAAAATTGAAATATAATGGATATTTTTTTTTATTGGTTAATTAACACATGTATAAACTAGTTTGACAATTCATAAGTTGTACAAATATAGCTAATTTAGTTTTATATTTTGATACACTAAAACATCAAATTGTTTTAATTAATTACACCAATGTGACCTGAAAGATCTTTATCTGGACAAAGTTTGATGATTCTAAGCCAATCTCTTAATTAACACAACAACTCAAATGACAAAATTTGATTTTAAACCAATTAGTACCTGAGATACATAAAACTAGATAAAATTAAGGTCATGTGACCTACTGCTGCACCAAGATCTCGAATGACAAAGTTTGATGCTAATCCAATTAGTACCTGACAACATAAAACTAGCATTAATTTCTCTCTAATTTGACATGCAAATTTGATGATTCTGCTATCAAAATTAGCCATAAAATCTTAGGTCAGACCTACTTTTTGCTTGATAATTTTTAAGCCCATTAGTACAAACTGAATTCCTCTCAAAGCATAAACATTTGTTACAGATTCAACTGACAAAATTTGATGGTCATAGGTCTAATAGAAAAAATATGCCTTTTAAACAATTCAAAAACAAATGCCTAATTAAATGTTTTTTATAAATGTTTTAAGGCCTCTATATCAACTATATTTTGGTGATTCTTTTGTCTGAAATAATGTGATTAAATGTTTTAGAAAAGATTAGCCATAAATTTAGAATTTAAAAGACACCAACTATAAAGTTTTTTAAAAAATGTCAAAATATGCCTCTAAATCAAATTGAAAACAAGGTCACAGTGACCTTGAGCACATAGGCTGCAACACACATTTGAACAAACTTCTACACTACCTAGGATGATGTATAAATATCACTTTAGCTTTGAGGTACTTGAAAAGAAGATTTTAAAAGGTTTCCCTATATATCCCTGTGTAAAACTAATAGTTTTCTAGTTATCCACACTACCTGAGGATGATTCCACATGAGTTTCATCTTTCCTGGCCCAGTGGTTCTGGAGAAGAAGATTTTTAAAGATTTTTCCATATATTTGCTATAGCATCTTTGTTGCAAATATATAAAAATTGAAATATATATTTTTTTTAAATGAACACATATATAATTAGTTTTAATCATATTATACAATACTAATTTAGTTTTAATCATACACTAACACATCAATTTGTTTTAATATATCATTACAACTATTTAAAGATCTGCTCTACCTGAGGATGTTTCCACATGAGTTTCATCTTTCCTGCCATGGTTCAAGATATATTCTCTAAAACTAATTAGCACAAGCACACTATGAGGCTTCATTTCTTTTCCTGGCCCAGTGGTTCTCAAGAGATAAATTTTTTTTTAAATGCCATTAATTTTTAACAAATTCATGATTATCTCCCCTTGGAAAAGGGCTGGCCCTTATTTCAAACTGACAATAAACTTTGTGCATTAATTTCTCTCTTCTTGAAAGAAGATTGTGACATGCAAATTTCTGCTATCAAAATTACGACAACGACTACGACAATGACAGACAACGGACAAATTTTGATCAGAAAAGCTCACTTGAGCCTTCGGCTCAGGTGAGCTAACAAAAGCCCATAAAATTTAACAAGAGGCTCCAACAGCATAAACATTTGTTACAGGCGTTCATCATTTGCAAACTGTCTACACTACCTGTATATAATAAATATCACTAATCATAGCTTTGAAGTTTTTTTAAAAGGTTTCCCTATATATCCCTTGTAAAACTTGTTTTTTTAACCCTAGCCACGGGGGTCATGACAACAAACTATATTTTTACATTTTTCTTTCCTGGCCCAGGATTATGAAATTTTTAAAGATATTTATATATTCCTAGAAAACTTGGGTCGGCCATTTTGTTTTTTTAAAAAAATTCACTACCTAATTTCCAATGAGTCACAGTGGTTCTGGAGAAGAAGATTTTTAAAGATTTTTCCTTGTAAAATTTGGCTGGCCCCACCCTTGCACACAAACTTGAATCTACTTACCTGAAGATGATTCCATATGAGTTTCTTTTCCTGGCCCAGTGGTTCTGGAGAAGAAGATTTTTAAAGATTTTTCTTATATATTCCTATGTAAAACTTGGGTCGGCCATTGTAGCCCCACCCTTGCCCCGGGGGTTTTTGAACAAACATATTTGGCTATAGCATCTTTATGGTTCTTGAGAAGAAGATTTTTAAAAAATTTTCCTATATATTCCTATGTAAAACTTGTGGCCATTTTGGCCCCACACACATGTCTACACTACAAGATTCCACATGAGTTTCATCTTTCCTGGCCCAGTGGTTCTGGAGAAGAAGATTTTTAAAGATATATATTCCTATGTAAAACTTGCCCATTTTGGCCCCACCCTTGCCCCGGGGGTCATGATTTGAACAAACTTGAATCTACACTACCTGAAGTTACATGAGTTTCATCTTTCCTGGCCCAGTGGTTCTGGAGAAGAAGATTTTTAAAGATTTTTCCTATATATTCCTATGTAAAACTTGGGTCGGCCATTTTGGCCCCACCCTTGCCGCGGGGGTCATGCTTTGAACAAACTTGAATCTACACTATCTGAAGATGCTTCCACATGAGTTTCATCTTTCCTGGCCCATCGGTTCTGGAGAAGAAGATTTTTTAAAAATGCCATTAATTTTTAACAAATTTATGATTATCTCCCCTTGGAAAAGGGCGTGGCCCTTCATTTGAAAAACCTTTAAAATATTTGTGCCAAGTTTGGTTGAAATCGAAGTGGTTCTTGAGAAGAAGATGAAAATGTGATATATCCAACAACGACAACAACAACGACGACAACGAAACGATACAGAAAATTTTGCTCACTTGAGCCTTCGGCTCAGTTCAGGTCACAGTGACCTATTATGATGTCAATTACATCAACGTACAAGATTTGATGATCCTAATAGTAAGCAAAATAACAACGTTTTTAAAATTAAATTTTGGTCAACTTTGAAGTGACTTTGAGACCACGCCCTTTGCCCCAGGGTCATGCCTTGAACAATTTTTAATCTTCAACATATCCTGACCCTTGTATGTAAATGGTAGCCCTTGGGCCAAGGATACCCTGTGACAAATTTGACAATAATTGGCCAAGGGGTTCTTGAGTTATTGAGTTATGGCCCATATTCTAAAAAAGTTAACACACACGGCACACCGCACAAATGGCCATAGCATTAGCTCTTTGAGCCTTTAGCTCAGAAGAGCTAAAAAGACACCTTCATTTTTCCAGTTGGATGGTGAAAACTTGGACACTGGTTCTATCTCCACTTCATTCCCTGATGTTGGTCCATAGTACGTGCTTTTGGCCAGAAAGGTACAAGTAGAATCAAAATTCAGGTCTCTAGATACTATCCACAAATCATCTGAAATACAGTGGGCACCTCACTAATTATTTATTACTACTTATTTTTTTTAAAAACAAATTAATAAAGAAGTATGTTTTAAATGAAGTTAAATTTAATTCTTGCTAACAGCATTGAGAACAATGTAACTCAAAAGTATTTCAATAATTTTCATTCAAACCTTTGGAATAAAGTGTTGAGGAATCTTTTCTGGATAATCGTATGAAGTATTTTCTTTGCATTTTGTTTTCCCTCTGATACTTCTGCTTTGCCCATGGCTGAAGGGAAATTGAATACAAAAGGTTTATTTTTATTTTACCAAAGAAAAATTGAATGGTTCCTCCACTGACTACTAAGAGACTTACATTTTTGAAGTGGGCCAGAATGGTTTCCATCGACTTCTGAAGGTACTGGCACTGACAATAGAACATGATACGGTGTTGACGGAAATATGATGTCACACTACCAGCATCTGTCAATCGAACCTTAGCTCCGCCCATGTGATGTAATCCTATGTTTCCACTGGAGTCGGCCCATTGGAAAAACTGAATCATAAAATATATTATAATGTTAGATACATAAATAAATAATGGCTCATTGATAAATACTTTGTCTTTGTCTACCATATTTCAGAGTAGAATACATGTACCATGTAAATGGAAATTTTGGCAAAACACAAATTAAGAGATTTTTCCTAAAAACCAATATTTTTTTTGTAGGGTGATGTAATTTTAGCAATTTAAAATGCTCACTAAAGAAGCTATTACAAATAAAATGCAGCAAATGTTTATTGATATTCAATTTTAGCGATCTCGGCACCCTCGCTAATAATGCCAACATTAAATCCTCGCTAAAAGTTATACCTATAGGGTTTATATAGAATCCTGTGTACCTTACACCTCTGGCTGGCTGGGTTGGGACAGGAGTAGAAATATCTCCCCTTGTTGGGCCCCTCCTTCCTGACCTGGACCAGTTTGGAGGAGACCCCACAGTGACAGGGTGGTAAGGGGGATCCTGTATCCCTGGACTGACTGGACTGGGTGTTCTTCACTGAAATCAAGATTCATAAGAGATCCTAACACTGACAATTGCCAAGAACCTGGTCAAATATTATCTGTTCAATTTCAAATGTTTATTAGAAATATAAAAGTTAGTGATTTTTGAAAATTTTATTTACATGTACCTGGTAATGTGAATGTGCTATTATGATTAATTTGTATGTAATTTAAACCTTTATGTTCAAGTGCTCAAACAAAATAAAAAGTTAAAATATTTTTTAATCAACTAAGGAAATATAATTTATGGTAAGCAAGATACAAATATACTCTCTTGAGAGAGGACATTTATATAAGAAATCATTATTGCACTGACCTCTAGGACGACAATTAATTCAATTTTGCTTCAATCAATGCTAATAAAAATATTTTCAATCGCAAATATGAATAACAGAAGTTTATAAATCATTTATTTTTTTGTCATTAAATTAGTTAATCACAAATTTGCAATAAAATTTTCCGATGTCAAACATGCAGCTCATATTGCTTTAAATGTTTATAAGAAATATAAAAGTAACAAATGAAAGATGTAATAAAGAGTAATTACTATCTTGGAAATGTCAAAAATTGTGGTGTCTGTTTTTCAAGAAACGTTTGTAATGACATTTTAATGAGAGAAAACAAAATGATGCTGTCCAGTGCGTTGACACAACAAATTTTTGATAACTGCTTTATATTTTGATGAACTTTAATAATTATGATAGGATAAAATAAATAAATAGTGTCCAGAAAGCTAATACAGGTACTGATACATTTGGACTGTACCAGCTAGTGTAAGTATTGGACAATGTACTGACCTCTGAGGGCAGATATGTTTGTATTGGACAATGTACTGACCTCTGAGGGCAGATATGAGGACCTGTTTGTATTGGAAAATGTACTGTTTGTATTGGACAATGGACTGACCTCTGTTTGTATTGGACAATGTACTGACCTCTATTTGTATTGGACAATGAACTAACCTCTGTTTGTATTGGACAATGAACTGACCTCTGTTTGTATTGGACAATGAACTAACCTCTGTTTGTATTGGACAATGTACTGATTGGACAATGTACTGAACGATCTTCCTGACTGGGGTGGGGTTGTTCTCTACTTCTAACAGGCTGGCAAACTGAAGGTCATCCCATAAACTTCTCTGGAAGAAAAGAGAGTTTTAGTTATAAAACATTCATACAAACATATTCATTAAAAAGATTTTTCCCTATGCTAAAGAAAATGTGACAAACCTTTGATCCAATTAGGATGTTTGGTGAGGAGGTAGAGTTGAATATTGGAGGATTGAATCGCCTCTCAGCACTGATACATATCACAGAATCTGATGAACCATCTGAAATGTCTGTCTCTGGCACTCTCTGGCCTATAGGGGAGTTAAATTTAGAACTGGCTATGGAGCTTGCACTAACAGGCACTTTCTGTCTGGTGGATTTAGCGAGTTCTTTTTCTTCTAAATTGAGGGATTGGTTGTCTGGATAATTAAATCTGTAGGTTTTCTGCTCTGGAGAGTCAAACATAGGGGAGTTAACTTCAGAACTGACTTTAGAGTTCTCACTAACAGGCACTTTCTGACTGGTGGGTTTAGTGAGTTCTATGTCTACTGACTTGAGTGACAGGCTAGCTGGAGAATTATGTCTGTATGACTTCTGCTCTGGAGAATCATACAAACTTGGAGAGGAACCAAGACATATAAGGTCAAGGTTAGGGGATATTCCTACAAACTGATTGGAGGAGCTTGTTAAGTTTCCATGGTTTGAGGAGTAACTTTTCTGGTTGACATCTAAACTAGAAGAATCTATTATGTTGATTGGTGTATAATTACTTTCCATATTTCTTTGTATTATAGCATTTTTGGCAGTAGCTTGATTACTTTCATAAAGCATACTGTCATTATTATCATCAGTAAATGAATGTTGCCTGCCTTTGAAGCAGAACTTTCTACTTTTTCTGATACACTCTGTATCATTAAAAGATGTGACAGTGTCTGCATTTCCTCTCAGTGTA
Organism: Saccostrea cuccullata; assembly: GCF_032062105.1. Lineage (NCBI taxonomy): Eukaryota > Metazoa > Mollusca > Bivalvia > Ostreida > Ostreidae > Saccostrea > Saccostrea cuccullata. The sequence continues at coordinate 1,086,338 of NW_026940638.1, read as the reverse complement.
GGTGTGTTCAATGCAGTGCTCCTGAAACAGCCCAGTTGGGAAGATTGATCAGATGCAGCTGCCATATGACTTGTGGCCACGTTATGATTACGTCTTTGTGGCTCTGAATTTATCTTTCCTGAAGACGTGTTAAAGTCATAAGAACAGTTCAAATAATCCAGGTCTTCTTCCTCCTCATCCATAGGCATAAACTTCCCCCACTTGGACACAACAGATTCTGCATTTTCGATGGAATCATCTCTGTTGAGGTCTTTAAGATTGGTATCTAACTCTTGTCCTGATGAATTCACTGATCCATACTCTGTATTTCTGACAGAGTATGACGGGGAATCTTGAGACTGATCATCAAATGGCTGTCTCCCGAGGGCTATCTTACCAGGGTCCCTCACTGATCCATACTCTGTATCTCTGACAGAGTGGGACTGTAACTCTTGACACTGATCATCAAATGGCTGGCTCCCCAGGGCTATCTTACCAGGGTCCCTCACTGATCCATACTCTGTATCTCTGACAGAGTGGGACTGTAACTCTTGACACTGCTGATCGCCAAATGGCTGGCTTCTCAGGGCTATCTTAGGAGGGTCCCTGGCTGACTCCACATCAGGAGAGAACATTCTCCTGGACATTCCATATACACTGTCCTTACAGATCTCTTCATCATGTGAGTTAAATACCGTGACAGATCCTGATGTGATAAAGCTGTTATTGTTACTTATATTGTTCAGCACCTCTTCTTCTGTTTCCAGCAGCATGCCAGGGCTGTTGGTTGACATCATACCAATCTGAGGACATAATCTTGTTGTGGACTCATCATTCCTAATGCAATGCTTTCGAAAGTTGTTGTGATTGGGATAGTTTCTTTTCACATAAGAAGGTTTAGCAGTATTCATTGAACTCCCAATTTGTGACAGATTCTGTGACAGAAAAATATCTGATATGCATTAAATGATAAGAACTGAATAATTCATTTGAAAAACACTCACAAATATCCAACAGAATGGTTTAAATTCTCACCTCTTTATTTTTGTGGTCAACTTGTAACTTGTCAATCCAATCCCCACGGACAGCTTCCTCTGATTGAAATTCTTGATAACGAATGAAAGAAAGTCTTCAATTTCTATTACATAACTTGTCAACATTAAATAAAGTTTTAAACTTTTAATTTACTTTGTCAATTTTCAAATTTGATTAGAAATGCAATGCTCAATCTTCAAATATGTAAAAGATTACCTATTTTCTCAGCTTTGAGGCCACGTCTTACTTGACTTAAGGTGATGTTTGGTCCAGTCTTAGTATCAAAGCCTGTCCGTTGAGATTGTCTCTGAGCACCCATACCACTGACACTGCCTCTCATTCTGTATGAACCCAGTCTCTCAGAAATCTATTCAATGTTTGTACACTAACTGCATTATAAAGCTAAATGAAAATTTTATCAAGTGCTTTAAAAGAAGCATTAAGTAATCTTTGGTTTAATAATCAATTTAAAACAAGTGAAACAACCATCTTGCCCTCTAACCTATTGAAAATTAATTTAACAAAAAAATTGGTTGTACAAAGATAAAAATTAAAATAAACTTGACCTTCTCAGAGAGATCCTTCTCTTCTGTTTTCCGAGGACTTTTGATGAGTTCTGATGGGTGAGGAAGATCACTGAGAGCTAGAAATCAAATAGTATATAATTTGACAATGGTCTTATGAAAATTGAAAGTGTGAAAAATTTATTCACAATGACTGACAAGCATGTATAGCTATAAGCTAAGCTACATGTCACTCAAAGTACTGGTAACAAAAGGAGGGAAGACTTACAGTAAGATGGTTCTGTCTTTGGCACATAATTTCTCCAAGTCACGGAATTCAGTAATTTCGGCGCACAGTTAATTTCTGTGTGGCCCCCTACAGCTAACATCACGTCTGATGTGACACTGTAGGAATCTGTCTCCTCATTGACCCATGGCTGGTCAGACTCTTGTTTTGATTTGAACTGATCATAACGATGGAAATGTCGATTTTTAAATACATTTTCCTCTTCAACATGTTCCATACTACTACATTCTACTCTATGTGGCTTGCCCTCCATCTGAGTACTGTCCCCTGAATCACATTTTTCAGAACATTTCAAAGAATTAAAACTTGACTGTGCAGAGTCACCTTTGTTTTCCTGTTGTTGCTGTCTGTGCAGTTTCAAAGGAGATGTATCAAACATGGAATCATCTTCAGACCAGCTGGTTTCAAACACAGGCAATTTAACATTTCCTACTTGTATATCTGATGAATTCATCATCAAATTGGCATTTTGTGATATCCAGTTAGAATTTGTTTGAGAACTTTTGAATAAACATCCTGGTGAATCTGGGCTCAATTCTAGACATCCTAGTGACTTTTGAGAAAACCCCTCTGAATCTTTCTGGCCAGTTAACCTTCTTCTGAGACATTCCCTCCTGCCTTATGTTTTTTCCCTCCTCTTCTTTCCTTCTTTGTTTTTCTCTATATTCATTTACAATTGTGTCAGGTGATTGACTTGAATCCAAACAACAACTGACTTCATCCCCAGTTTTACAATTGATACCTTCCTTCTCTTGAATACTGTTCTCATCTTTGGCATCAGTCTGGCAGGTAGGCATGTTTCTGTCCTCTCCTACTTCCATATGTTGACTTTCTTTCTGCAGTGCCACATCATCCTGAATCACCTCTGTTTCACCTGAACCTTCTCTATTAACCATTATCTTCCCTTCCAATGTCAGTGAGCCTGATACCTCTGCTGACATGCCAGGCCTCTGAATGTTGCTGTAGTCTTGTTCCTCCTGCTGTTGGGTGTTTTCTCTGCTACACAGTGGTTCCTCACGGTCACTGTCTGAGTCTGAAGGTATCACAGACAACGGGGAGAAAGATATGGCAAACGAGGCCCCTCCCTGACCGTCCATCTCATCCTCTTCTCCCTCCTCCCCTAAATCCTCCTCACTCTCCATCTGTGTGTCAATACGCTGACTAGAACTCTCATTACACTGCCTAGAAATCTCTTCCTTGTGGAGACTGACATCTCTCTGAGGTGATTCAACTTCTGTCAATTCTGCTTGTGTATTTACTTCATGCACTGAGACAGCAGAATCTTTTTCATTAACAATGTTACTTGTAAGATTGTCTGGGCATTCATCCAAAGCATTTAACTGATGCTCACTTGTTACTTTATACTGAGGTTTATTATGCACTCTTGGATGACACTCTTTTACAATGGGTTCAAGTTCACTTACCAAAGTGTGCTGAGGTTCACTTTCTACTACTTGCAGAGGTTCTCTTTGTATAACCTGCAGAGATTCACTTTTTACTTGCAAAGTGTCACTCATTGTAATTTGTTCAGGATCACTGCACACAATATGTTGAGGTTTACCCTCCATTCTACTTTCTGGCTGACAGTCAGGACTATTATTCAATGATATGGATCTCCCAGACTCCATATAAGTCACCATACTTGGTGTTGATATCAGGTCGTAATGACTGTCATCTGGTTGGTTTTTAGAATCAGCAATGAATGACCCACTGTTGTGATATGATCTTTGTGAGGAGTATGACTGCTCACGGTCAATGCTTAGGTTAGTGATGCCTGGTGTGCCAGGTAACCCTCCTTGTTGTTGGTTCCACTGTAACAGTTGTTCCCCTTTCACCTCAGCCAAAGGCCGAATTGAAGGACTCGTATCGAATGAACATTTCCGTTTATCAGTACATGTACTGAAAAGTCTATTCTGGGGGGAGGATTTTGACATATGTGAATCTTTATTACACAAGGTGCCTTCTGCAATATGAGATTTGCAAGATGTCTTGGATAGAAGAGCTAAAATTTGTGTAGTACTTCTCTTCTGATGTGAAGTAAAGGAGTTTTCTTGCATTGTGTTTTGAACTATCTGCTTTTTGACAAAATGATTGGAGGGCTTTGTTTCTGGTTCTTGAATGTCTGTATCTAGCTGAGAATCTAATTTTGAGCTGCCTGGTGATTGGCTAGATCCAATTGTGCTCCATGGAGATGTTGTCAGGGACCTTTTGTTTAGCAGACCAATCAGAGGTGAGGAATTCTCTCTGTAGAATACTCTATCTGGTGAGATTTGGGGTCCACTGTTAAGGATCAGGGGACTTGTTGCTGACATCTCTGATTTGTTTAAGTCTGACAAAGTTCTTTTGGGACTAACTTGATTTAAAATGTTGTATCTTCTTTGAAATGATGCATAATGATTAGAGTTTCTGACTGGACTGTGAACCTTTGTCTCTCCACAGTTTGTGTTAGCTGTGTGGTGATTTGGAGGTTCTGGGTCTTTTGGTGCAACAAGCCTTGGAGGAACAAAGCCCTATGTAGAGGAAAAAGGTTACCAATTACTTATTTAGCAAATATGAGATTTACAACTTTAAACATGAATATGAAGTTCTATAACAAACATTCAAAAGTACATCAATTTAACTCTCAAAGATACATTAGGAAAACTGAAAGAGAACAAAATAATGGATAAAGTGATGCAGATTATAAAGTACAAAGATTTATAACTTTCATGAAATGGCATGAAGACAGTCTGTCTTAATCACCTGAGAATATTGTCATATAATAACAGATAGTTATTTTGAAAATAATCAAAAACATGTTTTATAATACTACGGGATGTAAAAGCATTTGCATTATTTATGATGCAAATGGCATGTTTATTAAAAGCTCTTTTATCTATAAAGTGCAAAGTTGCATATCATTATAAAACAAGCCCATTTGTGACAATTTATAAGACACAAACTCCAAGTACATGTATCATATCATAAACAAGAATCTAGAAAACTAAATATCTTAAACATAGCATGCTAATTTCTGTATAAGTCAACATTTATTATCTGTCTGTCTATTTTATGCACATTTATTTCAAGTTATAAAATGACATTCGCTATTACTGGGAATTAACTTGACTTTTGAAATCCACATCCTAAACAGTACACTTTGTACTGAATGAGTCTGATCATTAATTTATGGTATTCTTCTTAACTTTCTTTACATTAAATGCTGACCCTATAGTGTATTTGTTTGTTTTTTTTTACCTCAGAGATTCAAATGTAACAGGCAAATTTTTGGTCAACTTACTCCACGGCCCTTCTTGAGACCTGTCCTGATCTGAGATTTATTTCCCCCTCTTCTGATTGGTCCAGCGGCTGGTTGATCTTTAGGAGCATCGTTCTGATTGGTCACACCAGCTTTAGACTCCTCCTCTATCAAGATGTAGTGTCGATCACTCTCTAGTTGTTCACCCAGCACGATATCCTCTGACCTCACATGAATTGTGTCGATTCTGCTACTCTTGTCGTCATAAAGAACACCCTAAAGATTTTAAGAAGTTGAAAATTAATTCTAAAAGTTTCCAGATATCAGACAGATGCCAGATACACCTTAAATGTGAAAAGCTAACTTGTACATTTGAAGAGTGCTTGCAACTCGAAAATGTTAAATGAAGTTTTCAGTAATACACGTGTAACATACCCTTGTTCCATTGCCAGAAAATCTCAGAGTGCCATCATGCCAAGTCTTGGCTTTCTTTGTTTTCTGATTTGTGTACAAAATCTAAAATTGATGAAATAATCTTTACTAGTTTGTCCTTTTTTCACCCATATAAATTGATATAATACTACCCATAATAAAATTAGCATTGAAAAAATGTAGTAGAAACAATATAAGCTATTCTTATCAAATGCAAAATATTAACACAATTAAATATTTTACTGTTATGATTAATAATTTTCAGGTGATCATACCACAAAACTCCTCTCTGCCATCTTTATTATTGCCTTAGATATAGTTGAACTTTACATCTGTTTTCCTGAAAGAAATCAAAGTACTCAGAAGTACAGAGAGCCGGGCTCATTTACAGAGTAGAATGGATTTCTTACATGAATCACGTTAATATATTCTGATTAAAAAATTATTTTAAAACTATCAATATAAATGATAAGACACTGACAGTGAGTTTTTCAATCCTAATACCACGGTCCGATTTTGTCAGAATCAGATTTAATCTGGTACCGCAGCTGAATGTAAACAAAGAGGCCAGTCTGGTTCCCTCTCCTGCTTTACCTCGTATGTGTAGAGAACTACGGTAACAACACTGATTATCAAAAATCCTTATGCTAATGAACTATGTTCTTTGACTTATGAAGTTTTCAAAGTCATTACTACTAATGTTTATTTTATATAGATAAAACTTCGTTTTATTTTTGTTGCTTTATTTAGCGTTTGTATTATCTCAAAAGCGGTTGAGAGTAAGAACTATATTTTTGCACGTAACTTTAAAATGGCGACTATGGGGTTAACATCCTGCCTTGAACAGGATCGCATAAGCCGGCAATTGCTCTTTGAGCAATAAGCCCGGCTAAAAAGAAAATTTAGACACAAGTTCTGGGATTATCATTCATCGTTTCATACTAGTGTAATTCATTATAAATAAATATCAAGGTAAAGATCTAGTAAATGAAAGGTGGATACAGATTTCTCAAGATTGAGAAACAAATCCTTCTAATGATCCCTAACAAATGTAGCTTGGTAGAATAAGATGTATCTGACAGGACTTGTTTTTTTAGGTCAACTGAATGAAAAACACATATTTCAAACTGCAATTTTTAATCGAAAAAGAGGGAGGTCTTGCATTAATATGGGAATTTTTTCAATCTTAGATGAAGGAAATGCATCAGCTAGTATTGCCAATACTCTTTCAGAAAACAGTTTTCATATCTTTTTGATCTCTCCTTTAAAATGATACTAACTGTACGTGAACATACGTACCATGATTACTTTAAACATAATTTTGAATTGAATGCCATGATAATGCTTCATTTTCTACATCATTCAATTATTGCTATGAAGTAGGAGAAAATTAAGTTTAAATCAATTACTAGTAATACTCAAGGTTCTCCACATTTGAAAATTTAACCATGGAGGAACCTGCGCGAAGGCGAAATGTGACCGAAAACATGAATGGGTGTTAGAGTAAGACTTCCAAATCTTCATTTATCAATCATTGGTTTTACAATTTTCAAACATAACCACTGCAACACAAATCAATGGAATAACAAACTCCTTTTAAATTTGAAAAAAAAAAATTATTATTAAAATTGAAATGATTTATCCTGTATCTTACTTTAACAAGAGGCCCATGGGCCTTATAGGTCACCTGAGCATCATGCAACAACTTTCAAATGATTGAATTTGGTTCATGTTTTAAGCTAGATGCAATTCTGAAAGAGGCACCATTGCTAATCATAATTATACACTTAGCAATTGTTTAGTTTGTTTACTTAATATGGATAAGCAGGGTAGGGGAACAAAAAAGTATGTCAACTAATCAGTAATATTCAGCAATAATCAGGAGTGCTCCTACCACACATGAACCCCTGACCCTAGGTCTACACATCGCACAATTTTTGAAAAGGCACACTTGCTTATCAAAAATGTTTGATTAATACCAAGGAGCAGATTTCAAACAATTCATTTTCAGTATATAAGTAGAGCACCCCCTCCCCATTTTAATATCTCTGACCCAGGGGCCTTGAAATTCACAATTCTGGAAGAAGAGCCCATCCCATCATAACTATGTTAATAGTTCATTCTGCTTATTACCCAGGAGTAGAGAAAAAGATTTTCATAGATGTAATGTATTTTCACCATATAATCATTATAGAGCCACATCCTAACACCATAACCCCTGACCCTGGGGCCATAAAATTCACAATTTTGGTAGAAGCATTCTTGCTCATCATAACTATGTCCTTAATAAGATTAATTAATACTCAGGAACAGAGAAGAAGATTTTCAAAGATTTAATGCATTTTCACTATATAATCAATTGAGCCCCGCCCTAACACCAGAACCGCTGACCCTGGGGCCATGAATTTCACAATTTTGGTAGAGGCACTCTTGCTCATCATAATTATGTACTTAGTTAGTTTATCAAATACTCAGGAACAGAGAAGATTTTCAAAGATTTAATGCATTTTCTCTATATAATCAATAGAGCACCGCCCTAACACCAGAACCCCTGACCCTGGGGCCCTGAATTTCACAATTTTGGTAGAGGCACTCTTGCTCATCATAACTATGTACTTAGTTAGTTTATTTAATACCTAGTAGCAGAGAAGAAGATTTTCAAAGATTTAATGCATTTTCACTATATAATCAATAGAGCCCCGCCCTAACACCAGAACCCCTGACCCTGGGGCCATGAATTTCACAATTTTGGTAGAGGCACTCTTGCTCATCATAACTATGAACTTAATTAGTTTATCTAATACTCAGAAACAGAGAAGAAGATTTTCAAAGAAATAATGCATTTTCACTATATAATCAATAGAGCCCCGCCCTAACACCATAACTCCTGACCCTGGGGCAATAAAATTCACAATTTTGGTAGAGGCACTCTTGCTCATCATAACTATGAACTTAATTAGTTTATTTAACACCCAGGAGCAGAGAAGAAGATTTTCAAAGAATTAATGCATTTTCACTATATAATCAATAGAGCCCCGCCCTAACACCAGAACCCCTGACCCTGGGGCCATGAATTTCACAATTTTGGTAGAGGACTCAATGCTGATTACAATCATACCAACAGTTTGACTGCTTGATGTCTGGGAGTAAAGAAGAAGATTTTTAAAGATTGCACTAATTTTAGTGGTTTTTGCCCCACCCCCCAGGCCCCAGGGGGGCAGGGACCACGAAATTCACAATTTTTGTTCCCCTTCACCCATAGATGCTATATGCCAAAATTGGTTGAAATTGGTTCAGTGGTTTCAGAGAAGAAGCTGAAAATGTTTAAATGTTAACGCATGACGCACGACGGACAAAAACAGATAGCAATAGGTCACCTGAGTTTACTCAGGTGACCTAAAAATGTACCAAAATTAGCCCAAAACTGTAGTAAACTTCTGAAAGAATTTAAAGAAAAATTGTTGGTACAGTAACCATGGCAATATCATTCAAAAAATAATAAGAAGAATTGTTGTACATAGCCTGTTGTATGAAATGTTTAATTAAATAAGACTAAAACCGATGAATGTGTAGTATTTTTTTAAGTTAACACTCAAAAGAACATTTGTACCAGTGTCCCTTTTTCTAAACGTTCTATTTTTCTAGATAGTGCATTTTTCACCAAGTTCTGTTTACTTCTAAACGTGCCCCAGTGCTAAAAATAGTGTCACGAGACGTTTCATTACAACGGGAAGTAACTCTAAAACAGTTTAAACTCTAAAGCTTAAAGAAACAGAGCATGGAAAACTGATTAAATACAGAGGAAATCAATATTAAAATTTTACAGAGTATCTTTTCTGGCACAGAAACTTCAATCGCATGCATGACGATTATTATCATGCTCATAATTAATTGTCATCTTTTGAACCCGTTATCTAATCATGTAGCGAACATGTTGAAGTTCCCCAAAATTATTAACATGTGCACAGGATAATAAATGCTCAAAAAATTGAACAGCTGATTGAGTCTCCATTGATTGTCACGCTTCACAGCATAGTCGCTGATTAACAACATGTTTGTTTAGCACTGTCCGCTTTCCTTACAGACATGCAAGGTGCATGGCAATCATAGTATAAACACAATTAACTACTCAAGTCATTAAAAAAGTAGGTGTCAAGACTAAAATGCAATAAGATTTAATCATGGCGGCTGCCGATTTTAACCATGGCGCACATAAATTTAACCATGGCGGGCCGCCATGGTAAAACCCCTTGTGGAGAACCCTGATACTTATAATGGAACTAGCACTTAATTAAAAACACTTGTAATAGATATCTACACAGGAAAAATGGGTACTGTGGCTTTTGTGAAAACACTCCTAATCCTAACATACCTGGTACCTTAATACACTGTAAAGCTCACCTTCATCTCAGGAAAATCTCTTGCTGTCATCCTGATAAGTACTGATACAGCAACTTTCACTGAACTGGAGAATTCCCAAGCTAAGACAACAAACAACAGTGGAAGTCATTGACAAATTCTTCAATCAACTGCCCAGCAAAACAACAAACTATCAAATGTTTCTATCAGACCTGAACAACTAAAAAAGAAGGAAATGCTATGTAAAACATTTCGGACTGTAGTGAATGTTATTTTTTTTTCTTACAATGTGTGCCCCCCATGGGTTGATCACCGCAAACTCGGGTGTTTTCTGTCAACCCACCTACCTACCCCACCCCCCCTTCGCTGAATATATGATATTCTATCAGATGTCTATAAGCCAAATGCACTGCATATCCATTTAGACAGACAATACATGAGACAGAGCTGTAGTGAAAATTAAAAAACATCACAAAGTTCTGTGTAAAAGGAAGCAGGCTGCTATCATCAATACTAATACTCAAGGCGTAAGTGGACAGTAACATTTATAAGTTAGTAACAAAGATTCAAGACTCTTCAAATCCCACGATATCCCAAAGGTCCTGCTGTGTAGTATTTTTTTAATTTTACAGAGTACTTTTTAAAACACTTATTTCTCCATAAAAAAAGATAAGAAAATCAGCGGCAGATCCAGGAATTTCATAATGGGAAGTGGGTGGGGGCGCACACATGGCAAGCCGTTGCTTGATCTGCTTTTGAAAATAAAAACTTTTAAATCCTATCTGTTAATTTTTTTTGTATTATAAAATTGCATCGGTTGATTTTGTATTGTTTATGTCAAGAATTTTTAACACTTATAAAGACTTTATTGATTTTACTAATAAGGGGCTTCATATTAAGACCTTTAGTACTCAGCACTCTGGGCCTTTTGAGCTGTGAGGGTTCTTTATCCTGCCAACGCCTACCACGGCTTTGATATTTTAAAGATCTTATCTGAGCATGTCTGAAAGACCCAGATGCTTGGCGACCATTCTTTAGTGAGAATTTGACAACTCATTTCAGAACTTGCCCTTGAGGGGCAGTATATTAAAATGAGCCAACAACTTCTCAATAGATAAAACTTGGCGATATAAATTATAACAAGTATAGGAACAGTATGAGTAACAACCTGTTTGTGTCTTTGAATTGGTACAGTGCAACAAGCAGGAATTGCACTGAGCCGGCCTACTGATTGCAAAGCGAATGTCCTACTACTATGAGGTTCTTGGGACAAAATGCATCGGAAGAATTGGATGTGAAAAGTGTCGCGGTCATACATTTTTTCAATATTGGGAATGGTACCATAGGAAAAAAAAGGGTTCAATCAAAAAAGATTGAATCTCTTCAATCATGTAGCCAAATGACAATGCATATTTAGTCCCTAAGTGACACATCTATTACCTGAGACATTTATGTCTCTCCTGTTACTAACGACACCAAGTTGACCAACTGTCCAAAACAGATGCTTCAAAACACGATGTAGTCAAGTTCTTAACGTAACACTGGTGTCAGATATGTACACAGTGTGCTTATCTCTATTATTCAATGTAATACATTACCGTATTTTCCTTTTTCTGATTGTTTATTCCATTTTTTAGCCTTTCAAGGGTTTTTTCACAGTCAAAAATTTCCGCGCAATGTAGATTAAATTGTTCATTTAATATTCGTATTTATTGCTATCTTTCTTTTCCTTTTTTTCTTGGATATTTTTATAGCATTTTTTCTATTTCGTAAGTTTACGAATATTTGTAAAAATACAAATTAAGTGTTCTAAAAATTCTTACGCTTTTTTGCTCTTGTATTGTTCTCTGTCCATCTGAAGAACGAGTTGACATTTCAAACTAAAAAGAAAAAAAAATCGAAATGTCGTGAAAGTTGCCTCTTCTGAATATTGTACAGTCTGTAGAAGATCAAAAGCCTGAGAGTATGGCGCAATTTATAACCTATGTCTTTTGTTTTTGCTTACTTCTGGAGATTTGCCTGTCAGCATCTGTTGATTATGACAAAAAAGGTAACCAACCTAGCAGTAGCACTCGCTGAATCAGCTGAGTTAAGCATCATTTCATCCTGTCCATCAGTAGCGCAGTGTCGTAGCATTTCCTTGATCAACCAAGTATTTAATGCAGAGATTACTGGGAATATTGTCATTAGTCAAGGCCTTAGCAACTTCGCATAAAAAGGCTTTGTTTATAATATAATGTTTATAGATTGCACCTGAATGTTGAAAATTAGAAAAATATATAAAATGATTTTTTATGTGCCCTTCTTATGTACCAGAGTGACTGTGTCTTGTTTATAATAAATGAATTTCAGGCGCGGATCCAGGAATTGAAGTAAGAGGGGGTGCTAAAAGAAGGCAGGGGGTCTGGGGGGCAAAGCTCTGGTGGGGATCCTGGGGTGAAGCCCCTGGAAGCTCTGGATTCTAAAGATTTTGTAGGGTAAAAATGAGGTCTACCGAGTTAACATTTTTACATTTTCTTGACCAAACTATGATTTACGATAACTTTGACAATTTAAGGGGGCACGCACCAGGTGCGCCCCCCCCTTAAACCCGCCACTGAATTTCATTTGCTCTAAAATGTACTTGTTCTTGACATCTGATCATTTTTCATTCACACCGAGTGTGTTTACTCTAATAATTTTTGTTCATCAAAGTTAGGCCTAGATATCTAATGATGGTTGCTTATCAAATCAACAAACTAACATGATCATAGTTCAGTCCTAGAGTAATTAGGCTGAACGAAAAATGTTATCATTTTCTCTAGAAGATCATAAAAGAATTTTTTAAAATCTACTTTTCATTTCTTTACATTCATTTCATAGTAAAACATGTCCTTGTTCCTTATTACATTCTGATATGTTCACTCTGCATTTCATTTGGGCACAGAAAGAGGTCTCATCTCACATTCAATTGTTTAGAAACTAAGGGAGTAACGTGACTTTTTCTTTTTTGTAGCAAATGAAGAAGGAAATCCGGTGATAACAGAGGTCAACAAAGGTGCATACAAACAACTTAATACAGACTCTAAAGCAAAGGAACTCTTACAAAAGTTGCAAAAAAATTTAACTACTTTTGATTCAAGCACAGCTTCGGAAGAAGTCAAACATGCCAAAAAGCAGTTTACAGATGTTCTTAAAAATGACACATTTACTTTAAGTAAAGAAAAAAGTGTCAAACTAGGACAACTCAAAACCTTGTCTCCTCAAAAATCTGTGAGAACTGTTGAGGCTACATTAAATGAGGTTAAAATAAATACATTCAAACCAAATATAAAAGACAAGGTATCCCCACAAAAAGTTAACACCAAATTCTTAGAGAAAGATCACATTGAGTCAGAGAAAAGTGATCAGCATAGTGATGTGATTCAAAGGACAACAGACCAATCAAAAATAACATCAACAACAATATCATCAAAAGAACTTAAAGAAACAACCGTGACAGATGAGAGGGTTGCTGATATTGTGGAAAATGTGGGTCTGATGCGGGGGCCCGTGATTATAGATCCATACGATAAGACGGCCGAGGATGATCTCTTCTGGGACGAAAACATCAAATCGGCATCAAAAAACACAAAGGATCAACTCCATGATGATTATGGTATTAAGAAACTTCTTTATCTCTATTTTTTTAATCTTTATATTTAGGTCAACATTTTTAGGTCATATTGTTAGGTCACATCTAAGATCTCAATGAGGCCAAGCTTAAAATATTCTTTGTTTGCAGTTGCCAACCTATAATTTATAGACTGGGTAGGTAGGTAGGTAGGCATTCTTCTTTTTTTTTTGAGAAAAATTGTTTTTAATTTTTCTTACTAGATAACAAATAATAGAGTTTTTAATAGGCCTACTAAACATCAGTAAGTGAGACCTTAGCCTTTCTGAGACGAAACATCAATATGTGTAACAAGGAGACTAAGGAGCAGGCTTACAAGGCCTATGTCGGCCT